>NW_024506221.1:1409663-1704571 GCF_017590055.1 Onychostruthus taczanowskii | reverse complement strand
AAAAAAGATAAGTTTTGTTTTAATTGGTATTTTTTTTTTTTTTTTTTTTTTTTTTTGGAGGGGGGAAGGGATGTGAGGAAGAAGGTGCAATGAAAAGTTTTTGTTTAGCTCAATTTTATGCCATTTATAGAAAGCAAAAATCCTTTTTCTGCTTGCCATCCCAATTCATTCCTTTTTTCCACTTTTCTTTCTAGTAAAACTAAGAGAAAAACAAGGTTGCAATTTGGTCATATAACTAGTATTGCAACAGGTGTTGCATTAGCGAGTGAAAGAGCACTTCTTGCCTGACTCAAGTTAGTAACAAAAATAAAAGAAAAGTGTCTGGTAACCAAAAAGTTTTTCCTCATGTAGTGACTCTGATGCTGTTGTGTAGCATCTCACTGAGTTACAGTTTTTAAAAAAATTTGTATTGCTGTTATACTTAGTATTTCTTTTGGTCTGTCATCTAGTTGTAACATCTAGCTGATGTTAGCCTTTGTTTATGGACACTCATGTTTGCACTATATATACATAAATGGTGTGAGATGTTATTTGAAACAAAAGCATAACTCTCATGTCTCTAATGGATTTTATTGTGGTTGAGTAGTGCATACTCATACTTTATCAGCAAAAGATTTATAATCTGTTATCAAAGCTGTATGGAACATTGTTTCAGCATGTGTTGGAAAAATATATACTCTGCATGAATCTGCTTCAACTTAGATGTTCTTATATATATATATATATATATATATATATATAGTATATTGTTTAATATTAATTTGAGTAACTGTGAATAATCATTCAGGCAATAACATAAGGCATGCAATTGTTTAAAATGATTTATAGCTGCGTAAGAGGTGGTTGCCTGCACTCAAATGCCTGACATTTAGGCAAAACACAAGCACCCAGGAATACATATCCCTATTTAGAAAACCTGTGCTAAAGAATTTTTGTTTGTTTACTGTTTTAAGTCATAGGCTAGAGAACCAATCTTTAGTGGGCTAATACCGGACCTGATATATTCAATATTTTAATTTTGATGTAGTCAATATTTTAATTTTGAATGACTCTGAGCAAGTGTTGTGGCAGGACTTTCCTAGTTCAGCAGAAAGAGAGAACTATGCATAATAAAGAGGAAAACAGAATCCCTCCCTCTGTTTTATTTGTCCAGAAGATTATATAGTAATGAATCACATCAGAGCAGGAAATATTGTGTTAATATAATTACTTATTATTTTGTGAATTTTAAAATGAATAAATCATGCTCATTTTGGAATAGTATACTATGATTGTGGCAGTCACACCATGTACTTCAAGAGATTAAAGGTTTCAACCAAGAAGGCCAAGGGGCTCCCAACTGTAACAGTTCAGAAATAGAAAAATGACAACAAATGTAGTTTTTAGAATCAAGAATGACATCTCTTTTTCTGAGAAAAAAGATCCACAGTGACAGAACCATGCGTAAATTCTGAACAGTTTCAGCCTACACAGAAGTCCCAATTCCCTGCACATATTGATAAGCACATACATATTCACTCCATGGGTTCAGTAATTTCAGTCAGGTTTTCTTAATGTGACTTAGAATTTCAGCTGAAGATTTCATCTATATAGAACCTTACTGAGACAGAAAATACAAACAATGAAAAATGTAACAAAAGAGTATTCATTAAATAATTGCAATTTATACCTTGAAGAAATTTTTAATATTCCAGAAATCATATTAATCATTCATTCAGTTAGATTCAATATATATATTGAATACATATATAATATATATATATATATATATATATATATATACTCATGGAGTTGGAGGTAAAAGATATAGTCATCATGAGCTTTGCTCATATAAGTGGGTAAATAAATCACAGAATGGGTTAGGTTAGAAGGCACCACAGCAGCTAATCCAGTCGAACCTTTCTGCTCAAGCAGGGTCATCCTAGAGCACATGGTACAGGAATGCATCTGGATTATTCTTTCTCTCCCCACAGAAAAAAATTCACTCAGTTTGAAGCTCCTTTTTTTAGAAGATTTGTGCAATATTTCTAGGAATGGGTTATTTGCTCTGGTGAAGAATACATGCAATTGCAAAATATTGTTAATTTAAAAAAAAATATGCCTAGCAAACATGCAATTAGCAATTCTGACAATGACTTATTTTACATACTAGAGCACATACTTCTGTAGGAACATATTTGTCAATTGAGAAATAGACTAATTATTTTGTTACTGTTCTCTAGAGAAAGTAACCACCAGAGTCCAACATTTTATGTTTTGAATTTAAATGTCCCAGATCTTCAGAGACTGTGCATACTGAAGTGATTTCTAATAGAAACTAACTGAAAATATTAATGACTACAATGTGTTATTCAAAGACCTGCTTGGTGGAAGAACCAAAACAAATATTTTTCTGGTTTTGCTAAGTTCTGGTTAGGCTGCTCCACCTTTTAAGCATGTCATTAATTCAGAGTACATGCAAACAACTTGAACTGCCAACTTGGCATAAAATAGAGAAGGATGTGCAAGATAACTTCCTAAAAAAAAGTTTCTTGCATTACCTTTAACATTCTTTAAAAATATTTAATTAACTATCTTTTCTTACAGTCTAATATTCAGGAATTGAACTTAATGAATGAATTGAAATCTGTCATCTATTTCTTTTTCAAGTACCATAGTTTTAGCTCAAGGAAGAAACAACCACTGGCACATACTAATATTTTTAGATATGAGTTAAATAATACACTATTATAATTTTTAATGAACTAAGGACTTAAGTAAACAACTAAACATTTGAACGGAAACTTTGTTCACAAACAAAGACTGCTTTTCATTCCTTTTTTGATAATATGATATAGAAATTACTCTGTTGATCAGCTGATCATCACCGTTCATATTTCATGACAATGTATGCATCTAAGTCAACATGACTGTAACCTTATGTGTTTCCTAATTATCCCTTGTCATAGTAACAAAGCAATACATGTGATCATGTAGGGACTGTAGTTAACTATTATCTTTCTGATGATCAGCCAAGAGTCAAGACAAATAAAATTAATCTGGATATAGAGGTTCCCAAATATGTTCAAATAGGATGTCCTGGCACTTTCTCAAATGCAGAAACAAGAATCAGAAAGTAATAGTCAGTGGAGAAACCAAATTAAAAGGCTGCTCCTTAAGTTTCTAGATGACATTCTGGAAAGCTGTAGGTAATTTAATACCCCCTTTTTTTTTTTTTTTTAATTATAATCTCCAAGTTTGGATTTGGCTGGCCTTAAAACATAACAACCTTCTGAGGCATAGACTTTTGTCTGATAGAAATGTAGAAGGAGAAAATACAGACTTAATTTTGAAACAAATGACCCTGGATTGGAACTATAAATTCTCTGCCTACGTGCAGTTATATACTGCCTCCAAGCTGCAGTAGCTTTTTTACTGGTGTACAGGAGAATCAAGTGTCCAAAGGTCCACTGACCTCTTCCAAATTATATTCTTTTTACCTCCTTTAAAATGGTCAAGTGTGGTCTGTAAGTCACTTTTCAAAGATAAGCATGTGTGAATCTGACAGTATAATTTTGCCCTTAATAAACAGAATTTATAGTGTAAGCTGTTTCAGAAGCTGTGATAAATGAGATAATTGGACATTATTCCATACTGTAACACAGACGGCCAAAATTACACCATTTAAGACACTCAAGAGGATCTGTTTGACTTCTTAAAATATACTTTTATAATAATGAAATCTAAAGCTTATACTTTTCTTTACTGACAAAGGTATTTTGAGAAACACATCAATTATAATTCTGTGTCTCTGTGCGGCAGTTTCTATTGACAAGAACACTGAAATAGAATTCAAAGCTTAACTTGACTTGTAATGGTGTTGAGAATTCTCACACAAAACACAACATTATTCCTTCTTTATTTCTTTCATGTCAAATGTAAAAATCAATGTTCAATTATATAATATGCAATATATTGCATATATATTATTCTGTGATATACAGGGGAAAGTTATAAATGAAATGTAAAATATTAATACAAACCTTTGCAGGGGCCTTTGAAATCTTGTGTGTGTATGTAGCGCAAGAAAATGTACATTTTAAAATGAAAGTACAAACCACTCTGTATTATAAGTCAAGATTAAGGAATACTCCCAGTTTTGCTATACTTCTGCTTTCCTGGTATTTTAAAAGCCTGATGATCTAAGAGCACACACATTTACTTATCTTTCAAAGACATAATCACACTGTCATCCATTTCAGTACCACAAAAGATGGATAGCATAACATGGACTTAAAATGGGTTCATTAATTATCAAAAAGATAAGTGTTTCATCAGGTATATACAGCAGATAATATTTATCTTTTCTCATAGAGAAAAAAGATTAAAGTAATTCTTACACACATACTGGAAAAGCAAAAGGCTGTACCACTGAAAGTTTCATAAAGTGACACTAGATAATACACTCTGCCACTAAAGACAACCTTACACAAACACAGCCACAGATGCCTTCCATCACATTCAACTTTGGCAGTTAAATACCAGAATGAAACCATATATTCCAACTTTAACTATTTCATAAACTTCCTTTTGTTTCTTAGCAATTACACACACAGGGACTCCTACAAAAGTTAGTGTTTCTGCTGCAGTATTTGATAACTACTTGATAGATAAAGAGTAAATAATTTCACTAACTGTATAACACAATGATACGTGAAAACAAATACCAGGACTGCAACAGTCTCTGAAAGGAAATACCAAGTCCATCTAGGCATAATTAGTGAAACTGCTATGTGAAGTAAAGAAATATTGCTATAAGTCTGTCAGAAAAGAAACTCTGACAAAATAAAACAAAACTTGGGTTATTCTGACATATTTAGCAAGGATCTGGTCTGAAACAAAATCAATAAGAAACAGAAAAAACCGTCATGAGAAATAACTGAATAAAAATGTACTATCATGAACTGGAGAACACATTTTAAATTTTCAATTACATTTAGAAAAAAAAAAAGTGTTTCATCTTGAACCTTTCCTCTGAAAAATCTCCCCAAAGCTGAGATGTTGCAGGTACAATTACCAGTAAATGAGAAAAATCAATACGAGAAATAATTTCTCAGCTGTGATTTCCTAAAAACTATGTATTATGTTTGTAAAGATATTATATCACTGGTCTTACTTTACCCTTATTTTTATTGAAAACAGGTTTGGGATAAATAGATCTTTGTCTAGATATATTTAAAAAAAAAATACCCCAAACCCAAAATTCTCTCAATTGTAGTGGGTTTTATGGAAGTAACACCCATTTAACTCCACATTTTTATTCTGCTATAGATAAATATTTTAATACTTGTATATGTCACTGCCTTTTTAAATTTAGTAATTTGCAGCAAAAATAGAAACATTACTCTCAGAAATATCACAAACCAAAATCTCAAAACAATCCCTCTCTCCTAAATTCAACACCATCTCTGGAGTGAGGAAAAAAAATGCAGTGTTTAGAAATAATAATGTTCATGACTTTTAGATTTGGCTCAGTGAAAATGCAGTGAAATCAGTGCAGGTTCACACTGGCTTCACTGAATTCTGGATCATTTTCCTAATGTGAATCAGTAAATCAGTTTACTTACAAGATTGCATATAATTTATTATACATTACCAGACAGAATTAATGCCTAATTTTCCTTAAGGTAAAATTGAAATTAAAAAATACAGTTGATTTATATTCTACTTACAAATGCTTGGCCTTTTTCAATATTTGTTATTATTTGTCTCCACACAGAGTTCTAACAATTACAGAAAAAATTTAGATAAGAAAACACTTAAAATTTATTCACTTTGAAAAAAAAAATTAAAAAAAATCCCCAATTTTTGTAGTTTGTCAAAGATTCAGTGCTACCCTATAAATTTAGCAAAATACTTATTTAGAAGATCCAAACATAGCAAATTCCATTTGTAACAAAGTACCTAAGGGGACTCACTGAAGTGAAAATACAAAACATTAGAATACTGAGAAGAAAACTATTAAGAACTTGCATCAATTTTGTGTGTTGCTCTATCTATCAGCATTTTAAAAATAGAATTACAGTTTGCTTTCCATCATCATTATTGATTTATCCAAATGCCTTATGGACATCGATAAAGAGATCTATTGAATCTTAATGGCAAAAATGTCAGGAGCAGCATTGAAACTAACACAGGTCAGTGGTTTTTAGCATCAGTGACTTCTTGAAAATGATGCCCTGACACTTTGCTTTTCCAATGCTTCAAAATAATATTTTAATGGCACATAAACTCTTATGATGTTCTAAACACTTTAAAGAAAGGAAACACAGTTCAGGCCTGTACTTCCCAAAGCTGAAAAATTATGTTTATTTCCACTTAAAACAGCAAAGCCATCCTACCAAACCTTTCAAGAGATATATAATAATAAATAGAAACCCTCCAAGGGGAGCAAGTTTATTTAAGTCTAAATAATATTGTCATTCATATTAAAGGATTAAATAATTAAACATAAAAAAACTAAAAATGCATCACTGTTTAATTCCTGAGAAACTAAAGAAATGCTCAGTGTTTAAATTAAAGTCTATATATGTGCCTGCAAATATACAAAATACACAGAATTAGGAGTGCAAAATATAAAAGCCTGATATTGACTAAATCTTGGTCATAAAATATTACCAAAATTTGAGCTGGTGAAGAATATAACTGGTATAACCATGAACTGGAGAATATTTTAGCTGAGTTTTTTTTTAAAAATTGATATTTGTGAATTTATTTAAAGTAGGAATTGCTGTTTCCTTTTTTTGTTTTGTTTTGTTTTGATCTATGTTTACAGTCAAATCAGTTTCAGAAACTGAAATGAAGCTTTCAGATTATTACATTTAAAATGACATACCTTCTTTTTTAACCACATACATGCACACTATATTCAAACATTATAGCATTTTAATACTGTGAATATTAATGAATTTGACAGAGCTATATTGGGAAAATGCCAATGACATTCATACACACCAAATGTATCTCTGCAGCCCAAACAGAAAAAACCCACATAAAAATAAGAACTGGATTCAGCAAGCATATAGTATGAAGAAGTTAACCTAGGGATTGCAGAGTGAATGACAGCCTATTTTCTGCTGCTAACTCAAGATTAGAATTGGCACCTACCCTTATGCTAATGAACACCTAATTAGAGACACTTCCTATTCAATAAACTGCTCTCTTATCATCAGTTAGATTACCTGACAAGCCCTTTCACTCCAGTTCTGGCCCACCAAGAATCTTCATTCTTTTTCTTGTCTTCTTTTCTGCAAGAGAACTGATCCCGCTTAATCCCTGGAATAATGTATCTCCTCTTGTGGAAGAGCTGGTTTCCCTCTTCCCCTTTTTACATCAAGCTAATGGAGCCAGTAGGTATTCTATTGATCTTTCTCTATGTGGTTTCCTCAAGGATTTGACAGACTTCCTTACAGGTTAAACATCCAGGCTTTCTGAAGTGGCTATAAAGCTTTGGTTTTGATTTTTCAAACTTTTTTTCTCAAACCCTTGCTCATCCATAATCTTTAAAAGCTCAGTTGATGCCATGCAGAGTACAGGCTTATTTCTTTGCTGAACTAATCTAGACACTGTCTAGTGTTGAGTACAGTTGTCTGATTCAAATCTTCTGTTACAAAGCAGATGACATCTAGCTAGATGTCATGAGAAGAGACTAACAATGACAATTCACTTATCCCTTAGAAAGAATCAATTCTCCCACAATGCATCTGTCAGAGAACTCTCACTCAGTAAAAGCAATTTTTCTAGCTGTCTGACACTGTAATTGCTCTTAAATTTTCAATGAACGTTTTACAAGAACTCCCCTGAACCATGATGAAAAACTTAACTTTTTCTAAAAATGAGAGGCTGACAGGATGAAAGAGGTCTTTCTCTTTAAAGCTTTGCTTGCTTCAGTAGGAATTCTTTCATATCATCAACAAGCTGTTGAATAGAGGATAGATTACTTTCCATTTATTTCATCAATCAGATTAAAGGCTCTCCTTCACAATGCCCTTTAAACAAGAGCTGTTTATGATGTCCTCCCAGGTTCTACTTTAATGTAGTATTAAATCACCCTAAGCAAAGAGGCAGGCAAAGCATATAAATATGATGAATATCTGACAACATTTAAGCATTGCATACATTCAGGTCATTTCCCTATTTCTTGTCACTCTGCAAAAAGCTGAAATACCTCAATCGTCCCAAGCAGGTTTTAATGATTATGTGTCATTTTGATCTGCCTATTGTCAAAAAGAGAAAAAAAAAGAAAAAAAATGATATATAAATAGATATATAGATAGATACATGGTAGTTCTGTACCTGAAATCTTCTGAGAGAGTATGCATGACACCAGCACACAGAACTGCTTGTTCACACACATATTTAATTAAGATTTAGTCTAAAAGATGGATTCACTTGTAGATGCAGCTCTGTTCTATTTTTAGCACACATAAATATTTCACAGGAAAAAAAAATGATGTGCTTTTTTCATTTTGTACACACTGAAACTGTTTTATTAGTATGAGAAATATGTACAAGTTGCAGGCATTTGTTCAAAAATAATCAATAAGACTTTTGGTGTTATTATTGACTACATCATTAGAGGCACCATTCCTTATTATCTAGATAATTCCTTAATTAAATAACAGTAAACATATTAAGACATATCATTTTCCTTGCCTCACCAAGGAATTTTGAAACACAGTAATGAATTCAGAAATCTTTATATGTCCTTATATATTTTAATTAAGTTTTTAGGCATTTTAAATGCCAGCTATTCATGTTAGAAATGGGGAGTTCCACGACAATCAATAAATATAAACCATTAAATAACTTGCATATAATCAACACTTAAATAGCAAGACCACACTGAGAATAAATTTATATGTTCATGAGAATTCTAGGCTATATTTTGGGTGGCTTTTTTTTTTGACTATCAATCATATAACAATTCTGAAACTATTGTTAATGTGCATATGATATGCACTCACATTGACAATACGCATTAATTAAACAAATATGATTGATTTATTATATTGAGAGGAATTTTTACTTTAATATTCTGAAATACTTCCTTGTGAAGTGTCTAGTATACAGGATGGTAGTAACGACTAGTGTTTATGTTAGTGTGTTAAATGTATTATTACGTATTAGGAAATGTTCTGATTGTAATTTTATAAATTCTGGGACTGGACTTGTGTAACTGGAAGTCTCCTTACAAAAAAAAAAAAAAGTTTTCTTAATGGAAACTATACATTTCTGAATAAAAGGGCATGATTGTCATTACCTTTATGGAATATTACAATAAAAATAAGAGTGTATAACTTATTCTGTTCACCAAACCCACACTTTAATAATAATTCTAAAAAACCCTGCCTTTAAAATTTGGACTTCTTTCACAAACACAAGGTTTCTCAGTCTAATTGGCAGTGGTGTTTTCCTTTCAGCTTTAGTTCTTTACACATACAAACTCTTCCTGCATTTGTCCATTTAAACATTTCCATATTCCTCCTTTCTCAGCTGCTTACTCTCCATGTGTGTTAGCTTACTCTTTTGTCTGCTTCTTTTTTCACAGTAAAACTGGAAGAGCTGCCACATCTTTTGTGGCCCCATTGAAGTCAATAAGAAATATATTTTTGAATAAGGACTCTCAAATTCCTGGAGAAATTCTGTAAGTTGATTCACTATTGCTTTGCAGAGCTACTTCCATGAGCTGTGTAAAAATTCATCTGTTTATACTAGTGCCAAGTGGATCAGTAAGGAAGTTGGTTTCTTACTGAAAAAAAAATTCTGTGGTCTTACTTATTAAAGAGTTTTGTATTCTGAATCATCCTTAACAGTCATAATGCACTGATCTCATGTTAGATCAGTATTTACTTGGTGCAAGTGTTGAGAAAAATAAAGTGTTATCCATTTTTAGCTGTCAAATGCATCTTGTACATAAAAATTGCTAATTTTGACAAAATATCAGCTGGAAGTATCTCTCAGAATAAAGAAAATATTTCCTAGAGTGAGTAAAGTTTTAATTGCCAGCAAATTAACAAGGTAAAACTGGGGATGCTGGGTGGAATTTTGTCTAGTGTACACTTGTCTAACTAAAGAAACTAGAAATTATGAAGAAGAAGAAGCTTAATCACAATTTTATAGCAGTCTGTGTTACAAGTAGATAGTTCTATTCTAATTCTAAATTCTACTAAATGAAGAATTATTTGTGTCCTAAGAAAAAATTCTTTCTTGCATTTTGCAAATTGAAGAGAATAATTTCTTCCTAGATCTGTTGACTAAAATCCTAAAAAGAACTATCAAGAAATATCTATACTCCTAAAAAATAAAAGGAAAAAAATATTGCTTTTTACTTCTCTTATAATTTAGACAACTATTAGGAAAAATAGATCATAAATATACTTTACAAGAAAATATACAATCTACATTCTGATAAACATGTTTGCTTTGATTTCTTAACACTTATTTTAGTGGCTTTAGGTATCCTTAAAAACACTATACATTTTCTCATGTTGAAGTTTAGAAACAAGTCAATTTTATTTTTCCTAAAGACAGAGTTATAATTTTCATTACTTATTATCTTCTCTAATTCATTTGGAGAAAATAGGCAATATAGACAATAATTTTCTGGATGTCAATAACATTTCCACCATGGACCGCAGAAGAGGAAAGTCCTGGACATAGATCACCTTTTCTATCCGTAAGCCTCTTCTCTATCATAAAAGAAAAGGAAACCCAGTAATTCTATCAGTGCTGGTCAACTTTCCAAAGAGTTCTCTACAAGAAGTGCTGTGGTTTTGAAAACCTTTTCACTCTTCTTATTTTAGAAAAAGCAAGTGCATTTATTTCTACGGGGACAACCCCTGCTAATAAATGTGTTTCTGCTCTTCCTGAAATCAGGAGGGTGATTTCAATGAGAGCAAAGTTCAAGAAAGTGTCTATGGAGATAGCGGTCTTTAAAAACACAAAATTAACGCCCTCTGTTATCACCAGTAGGAAAATTCACACACTTTGGGTTAGACACATATTGAACTAGGGCCTGAAAATTATACATTTCATATAAAGGAGATACTAAGTAATCTCACAGTATGAACATGCAAGTAGGAGGAGATGATGACTGTTATTACAGATATTCTTTCAAAATATTTCAGATCCAGACATTTTACAGATAAGAAAAGTATGATCAAATGAAACAATTTATAATTGAGGAAATGTTATGCTGGATTCAGTGCAATTTTATTTCTAAGAGAAATACTTTCAAGAAACTTGAACCACAAAAAAAAAAAAAAAAAAAAGTCTATTTAAAAATGTAGCAGGAGATACCCACATGCTTAAAGGGCATGAAAGAGTGACAGGGAGTATGTGATGAAGATGCTGAAGGTATCTCTATGCTGATTTTGAGAGGGATGCTGTTGCATTGTGACTTTCCACCCCCACCCCCACAAAATCTCAAAGAACAGAAAAAAACCTAACAGTGAACAATGGAAGATGCGTAATGGAAGATTTAATCCATGTGGAAATGGTGAGCTATTATTCAAAGCCAGATTTTCTTAGGGTGGAGAAGTGCGACAAACATTTGATACTTCAAATATTTGTCTGAGCTCCAAACTTCTGCGTATTCCCTCATCATTTTTTATAACTTTGTTATTAACACTTTGCTGAAACAGAAGAATTGGCCAGGCTCATCTTGCTGAGAGTCAAAACTATAGCAAGCCATACAAGGTTATACTTCACCAGAGTTAATTGATTTTACATCTGGCCCATCAATTGGTTTTATAGAGGTTGAATAGTGCCTTTGTCTTCACCTTAATACAGAAGTATACACAGAAAATTATTTCTTTAGATACCTCATTAAATCAATCAAAATGAAATGAAAACAGAAAGCTATTTGAGTTATTGGAACTCTATAATAGCAAATTTTGTTTAGTATCTCTAAAGCACATGTAAACTAGTAATTTAGAGACGCTAAAAACAAAAGCCTACTTAGGATGCAGAAGCTAGGGAAAATGTCAGAAAGAAAATATTTTTGAATGAAGAAAAATACAATATTATTTCAATCATACTTATATAAACACTTTAAAGTTTGAGGATATATAACCATTTATGCCATTTTCTAATTGAATTTCATGATTATATTTGTTTCCTCAATAATTCTGCAATGATGCACTGAGATGCAGAAAAAAATTCCATTCACATTATATACTTCACTGCTTATTAACTGAACTCATAAACAAATTTTCTCTGCATTTCCCAGCATTACATTTAGTCTCATTGCCAGTCAATAAAAATAACCATAACTAAGGAGAAAATATTAGCTGGGAACAAGAAAAAATTTGCAACAATGTGCATGTAGAAGCTATTCCTAGCTCTTTAGTGATATATACTGTCTTGGAATATTTATTTTCCTCTGTCAATATTCCTAAACTGGGCAAAATCAAACCCACTCCAATTATAAAATTTATATTTAAGATTTCCTTATTATTTTCAAATTGTATATGAGCAGATTTAAGCTGGGACAAGAGCTCATTTTTATCCTGGTAGCTGGTACCATGCTGTGCTTTGCATTCAGTGTGAGAATCATGCTGGTGGCACAGAGATGTTTGGGATGTTGCTCAGCAGTGCTCACCCTGAATCCAGGACACTTCAGTGTCCTGTGCTCTGCACTGATCAGGTGCCCCAGAGGCGGGGGGAGCAGGGCCAGGAGAGCTGACCTGACCTGGCCAAAGGGATGTTCCATGCACAGAACAACATGGCCATATAATAATATTATTACTATTTAACTTTTTTCTATTGTTAAACTGTTCTTATCCCAACTCACAGGTTTTATGTTTTTCCTTCTACCCCATCCTAGTGGGGCAGGTGTGTGGGTGAGTAGTGAGGGAGCAGCTGCATGGTACTTAATGTTTTCAGAACTTTAATTTTGATGTATTTTATGTGCTTTCCATCACTGCACACTTTTCCTAGAGTGTCACTGAGGACTGAGAATCTCCAAAGGTGCTTGTGTTGGTCCTGAAAGAAGTGATTAAAGCCTATGGAATGAATCTACGGACCTTTGAGGAATCAAGCTTCGTTAGACAGGATACTTTTCAAAAGCTTACATTATAAGCGAAGATAACTATCCAAAGTGTACAATGAAAGTTACACTAAGACATTTCAAATGTTATTTTGGTATATTATGAATTGTCATTAAAATTCATGCAAAGCATGTTGAAAAGGAATGCCAAGAATATAAATGAAGAGAAAGTGAAGGAATTATGCTAAAGCTGAATGTTTAGGATTTAGGCAGCAAGATTTAGGAATTAAAATTGTGCAGGTAAATTACTCTGTAAAATCCTTACAGTTTTTCCAGCCTTGTAAAGGGCACAAGCTTCTAAAATTCTCTTTTATAGACCAGTTGTCTATTTTCTGATTGCCAACTTTACCAGGTCAAATAGCTGCAAAATTTAGAGCCAGAAAGGTGTCTGTTGGGAAACTGACACTTGGAAAGGCCCTGGGAAAAGGTATTTGTGAGCAGCTTATCCAACTGCTTGTGTTGGCTTGTTCACTCAGTTCTTGCAGCTTCTTCTCTACCTCTTATGAATAGAGGACTGGCACAAGCAAGAATTAAATGTATTTGCATACCAGTAAGTTTATATCGGAACTTTTTTGTTTTAGTATTTTCTGAGAAAATGGAATAGGAAATTAATTTGTACAACTAGATTGCTGACTATTATTCAGAAAAGCTTAGCTGCTAGCAGGTTAAAATAAAGAGGTTAAAACTTCTTTAAAGTAGGAGTTAAATTTCCTGTTTTATGTAGTTCCATATCAATAGAAGTTTGGGTTTATCCCTGTCAAGGCATATTGGCAGGTATATGCTAGATTTCCAATAAAAACTGATGTAAAATTCTAAATGGCATGAAAATTAACAAAATGAAATCAAATCAAAACAAAACAAAACAAAAAGCTGCATGATTTTTTAAAAGAATTTTCTGATTTAAATTGTATTGAAATTTTATATATTGTAAACACCAGGTTAAACTAAGCAGCAAATCCTACTTCCCTTACCACTTCTTCTCTGCAACAAAGGAAAAAAAGTTAAAAGGGTAAGATTCCAGCAAAGTTACAAAATCCTGTTATTCTATCACTTTGACAAGGTCCATTTAAAAAAAAAAAAAAACAAAAAACACCTATAATAGTTTTCTGGGATGCATTGCTTTGCAATAAGTAAACTCAGAGGTGGAATAGACAGCAGCAATCACAGGCACAATTTAAAAATATTTAATTGGATTTTTCTGAATGAACACAAATGCTCCTTTTAACATTAGAACATAGAAAAAAAAGTAAGCAGATCAGCTTTCAGGGACACATGTTCTCATGTTCTTGAAAACTTGGCCTCGACTCTCAGCTGCATTAGCTGATGTAGTTATATGAAGAGTCCTTCTCTTTATTTGAGTAGGTTTTCTTTCAATGGTAAGACAATTACAGCTACAAACAGTTCAATATTAAATATATTTATTTTAACCATTCTTACTGAAGTAGTTGTTTCCCAGCTGACAAACCGAAGGAAGGACTGAAAAGTTCATGAAAACAAGGTACTTAATGTTGAAAGTGATGTGGTGGAAAAAACAGACAAGCAGGTAGGTGAAGTTTAGAGACTGGAAAAACTGAAAAATTATAAGGTAAGATCAACTTTAAACAAGTAGAAGACAGTGTTTTATTCAATTTATTATTTATAAATGTAAATAAAATAGTCTTAAATTTCACATTTTAAAACAGAGGAGGCAGAATATAACTAGTATAATCCAACTAATAGACCAAGAATATACAATGGCTATTTTCAAGGGTTGAAATATACAGAAGTGTTTTCTGTATATTTCTTTGAGAACACCAAGGCAAAGTATATTTGATTTTTTTGTAGTGACAGTAAAAAAATGTATACCTTAGAAGTGTGAAAAAATGTTCAAAAAGTATTTGAAAGATTGGATGAGTTGGAAGAAGAGAGAAAAGATGAAGAGGTGTTTTCAGCTAGGGTCTTGAGTACTGGGGAGAATAAGAGAAAGATTGCTGGCAAAGATGAGGAATTTTAGGGAGTGTCAGGGCAGGCAGTTAAACAGAAGTGGATGCTGACAGACAAAATTGTCCAATCTGATACATTCTGGGTTTAGATTCAGCATTAGCTCAAAGAGTACAAAGTAATAGAATTGTGTTCTGTGTTTCACGCCTTGTGCTGTACAACACAAGATCACACAGACAGCTAATGTAGAGAATTTCCTACTTTTGAAGAGGCATGAGCATTATTGGTTACCTTGAATGTTCTCATCTTTTCCCATCATACATTATAAGTGGTGGGTTTTAATTTTTATGATAATATTTAAATTTACTAATGGTTGCAAGGAAATGCTTCGCAACATGTGGTGATCAGAGAGCTGCATGTCTCTTCTGTGGACTGTGGTGACCAAAGACATTATCAAAAAGTTTTTCACTACTGCAGGGGGAGGATGTGCTCCTGCATAAAATAAGCCCATATTCAATATTAACCAGCAATGGAAGGATTCATGAAGGCATGAATGAGCAACCTAAAAGGAAGAGAAAAGGTAGATACAGTGGTATCATTCAGTGATGCATCAATCATCACCACATATTGCTAAGAATGGTAGATTGGCAGGCTGAAGAAACATCTGTGTGAGAAAGAGTTTCTGCAAAAGAAGATGTGGAAGATTTTAATGAAGCGAAATGCATAATGGGAATTTGGAAAAAGAAAAAACTGAAGGAATTAAGTGGCACTCTTATGAAAGGATTAGGGTTTTTAGTTTAAATGTAGATGACTAGAATATTAAAAGTTAGATACTTCATTAGGCTAAGAATCATGAGTTAGGACCATAAATCAAAAACTGGTAAATAGGAGTGATGGAGTTGATAATAGTTTATCATTAATTCTGTGTCTTACTGTTCTCACCCATTGAAAGAAATGCACCAAAGAAATATTTCAAGTGTCAGAACTGTTACAAAGTCATCAAACTCAGATAATGTGAATCAGAAAGAAGCAGATAATGGAGTGAAGAGGGTATTTGACATAGGTGTTCAAATGATACATCTTTGATACCAAAATTGACAACTTATAGTGAAAAGACAGTTAGTGTTGATACCTCAGCATTATGAGAAGGTGATCTTTTTAGCACAGTGTCATAGTTTCAGTTCATATTATTGGGAACTTTTTATTTTACTATTTGTAAACAAATGTGCTTTGTCTTGTAGTGGTCCAAGATAAAATGGATTTTACACATAAAGAAAAATATATGTGCTTTCTTCAGAAACAATTTAAGATAATATAAAGCTGCTAAGTTATTTTAGATTAATAATATGCTTGTTTCAAAGTAGTACACTTCAAGTAGCTGTGGAGATACTGAGAATCTATTGCTTCTCTTTTCCAACTGTTGTTAGGCACATAACAATTTCAGTGGTTTCTGTCAAACCTTTCCCATATGGAAGAGAGAGTAAAATTATAATATGATTGAGTATTTCATAGCACCATCTCTCTAACAAAATGCCTACCCAGTGTCTTTCAGCAGCAAGTTTTATATGCTGAAAGAAAGTAATGGCTTTTCCCAGCAACCTGCAACTGCAATTGTCCAGTGACCAAGCAAACAGCCAGAGCTTGTCTTGAGCTTATCATTCAACATTGACCATTCCAGAATTCTGAAGTATTATTAGCTCCCAGATAAGAGTAAATGCTCAATATTTGGGTAAGGAACATGTGGGAATACTTGTCTAGCTTTTTATTTTAATGATCACTGAATGAAAATCTTGGAATTTTTGAAGGAACTGGAAAGTATTTTGTATCTTCAATCCATTGCATGAATGTTTTATATAATAATTTAAATCTCTTTCTAGTTCAAAGTATAGAGGGATTATAGCGACAAAAAAAGTGAGAATGGCCTATAGGGTAGGAAAGAAGCTCCTAAAATTCAGAAATATTTAAAAAATATGTTGTATTTATAATTCAGAGGAGAGATTTCTGTTTTGGTATGAACTATTATATTGTTATATTGCTATATGAATGCCAATCTGTGTTTGTAATTTACTGTTTAGCAACCAATTAAATTCTATGTTGAGATCTTGAGTATCTTCAAATGCACTGAATCCACAGGACACCAAACGTACTTTTAAGGTTTCAGGGACATAATTTTGTAAAGTCAGCAGAAAGTACTCAAATGATAGAAGAAGGACAAGCAGAGGTGAACATGTGCAGAATAATAATTTACAGTGCTGAAACAAAGATCTGAAAAGAATCAGGAAAAAAAAAGCACTTTGCCATGAGGGAATAAAGTCAACAATTAAAAAAAAGTGATATCCTAAGAAGTGCTGATGCCCATCCTCAAAGACAGGCAAAATTATTTTGTTTTTGTTTGCAAATGTAAGTGTACTTCTCCTTTTATTTTTACCTCTTCTTTTCTGAAAATGCATCTTTGTAGATCATTTGGGTAGCTACCTGAAGAAATTTTTTCTGTCTCCTTCATGATCACCTGCACTATGTGTTGTGTAGGTATTTTGTATCACCAAAAAAAAAGCTAAACTGAAAACTGGCTACTGAAGGCAGATATGGCCTCTTCAGTTCCCTGCCCACAGGTTTTCTTCCTTCATACTGGCCTTAACTGCCAGGAAATGAAGGGAAAATGGAGTTTGATGGTTGACCTAAGAGAAAAATATTCTTTCTTTAAAAAAAATTAAAAATTTATATTAGATCAGGCAGCTGAATGAACTCACCCAGTACCCACAGTAGCAGCAGATCTCACAGAAGCAAAACAGCAAGAATATGCAGACAAGAACAGCAGGAAAGGGATCTCACTGTGAAAGCATTTTGCCAGGTTAGTGTAAAAATTATATCTTGCAGGACAAACTGGTTTAGGATAAAACCTGTTAAAGGCAAAAAATGTAGAAAAAGTCATATGGAATAAGATATCTATAAACAGATAGTTTGACACTGTAATTTAGGCTAAAACTCAGAGAAATCTTCTGGTGTAGCTGTAGCATTTTGCTAATCTTAGTGGTACATTTAGGTATTTCTAGGTAGAAACAAAGCAATGAGAATTTAGGCTGAAACAACTTCTTCATATACCTGTAGGTAGATTCATATATTTTCATTTAGTATAGTACAATTACCCATCTCATTTATTACCTACTAAGATGTGAAACCACAAGGTGAGGTCAAAGTATCATCAAGGGTATCTTCATCACTTCAATATCATTGCCTTAAAAAGCACTGAGCAGGAGAAGTAGATGACCTCATTTCAAAATTATTACAGTACAGAGAACTCAGTTTCAACATTATAATTCATTTTCCTACAGAATATTTCAAATTTATGATCAGTTTCCTGACATATAATAGCTAATCGTTAAGAATAGCCACTTTAACATAATATGAATACGCATTTCTCCATAGGTAATACAACAGTTCCTGCATTAGCATTATTGACTAAGGTGCATTTAACTTCTTCACTAATACTTAATGGAAGGTTAATGCATAAGTCAGAAGATTAAATGGCTTTTACTTAAAACAAGTATATTGATTAAAATAACTTAGTATGGTTTTTAAAGATGATTATATAAAAGTAGTCACACTTTTTAATATTTTATTAAATATTATGAGCAAAATGTGGGCTTCACTGACCAAAATTACTGGAAGTTATTGTGTTAATTGTGTCTTGAGCTAATTATTGCTCATAGTTAACAAATGAATATTTTATACTGAAAGGTAACAAATCATTTGTGCTAAATTTAGCACTGAAAGTTAGCTTTATTCCAGCAGTCTGGGAATTGCCCTGCTACTGTGAGCACAGTCCTTCATATGCCACCACTCCTTCTTATGCAAGGCATTACTGAACAACAGGGTAACCTTCCAAGTACAGATGACCTGTTCATTTCCAAAAAAGAGTGCTTCTATTTTCTTTTCATGGGCTAATATTTCTATTCCAATGTATGTGTTAAATTTTATACACTTACTATCTCAAATTCCAACACATAGCCATGAAGCTGAGGTTGGGCAAATTGTCTTGTGGAAGGTTTAGTTTTAAATTTGCCATTCTGCACATACACAGCTTCAGAGCTGATCTCACAGTTGTATGAAATGAGATGCTTTGGGCCATTTTTCCATTCATTCACTTTAGTTTTGTCTTAGTAAAATGCTGGTGCTGAGAATTTTTTGCATTATGCTATACAGGGCTTTTCCTGGGGACTCTTGTTCTCCCAAGCTTTTTCTCTGTTGTGGAATTGTTTCCATCAGAGGAAAAGGAGTAGTTTGGGATGAAATGTTAAAACATTTCTATAAACACTGTGTATTAGTAGCAGCGTATTAAGTTATCCTGTGCCTTTGGTGACTATTTTATGCTGCTGAGGTACAAGTTGTGGGCCTAAGCAGATGAGCCTGGTAAAGCATGTTTTGATTATGTCAGCTTTTTGATTTGGACCAGCTCTAATCATAGGTGAATGCTAAGGATAGACTGTTTGTGTTTGACTGGTACTGTGATTCTCTCTGTTTCCTGAGGGGCACTGCACCTGCAAGACCTCTCTCTTTACATCTTTCAGAAACACAGCTGATCTGTCATGGCTTTTGTTTGAACTAGACTTTCAAAGGGACCTTAGGTAACAGCAGTAAAGGCATACGGTGTCAAAAAGCCACTAATAATTGTGTTCCTCAAACATCCATTTGCTAGCTGAGAAAAGAATGAAGATTGACTGTAATGTTTCATGGCTCTGGTAGAAAATATTTTTTTATTTCTCTTCCTTTCAAAATTTCACTCATGCTTCTTTAAGTGCAGTACATGTTTACTAAAACTTAAGTGGAATAAGTAATTTGTATAGCAGAAAATAGCTAAGATAAAATGATAACTTTTCATGTTAGAAAAGGGATGACCTGAGAGAGGTAAGATAGTAAAAAAAAATTTTGAGTGACCTGGAAGACAGTGAGCAAGAGGCTATTGCACTCTACCTCCCCAGGCAGGTATCAAGTGCAACTAAGACAGTGTGTTCAAGAAAGGAAATATTTCTGATGAAATATAGTTGAGCAATAATGCAGGTTGCCACAAAAGGCTGCAGGTGCTATAAGTATATATGAATTTGATAACTGATTGAATATATCCAAGGAAGTAAAATCCACTATGGGATATAAAATTCAAAACTCTGCTTTTGGATAAGAAAATGTCAAGCAGAAGAAGCATTCTGGAGAAATTCCCTTTTATTTCATAGTTCCCTTCATACATATTTCCCTCTTATTTCAACTGAGTGAGCAGTTTTAAAGAGAAGACTGAAGAGAGATAGTTAGGAGCAACTAGTATAATATCTTTGCTTAACTCCCAGAGAAAAAATCTGGGGAAAAATAGTTTCAAAGTTGACTCTGTCCTTTCCAGTTTTGCTCCAGACACAAATGCACTTTTCTTTCTGTCCATTTTATCTAGATAAAAAAACAGTTTGGCAATACAAAAAGCACCTTAACTCTTTCAGTCTCACATTATTTCAGAGCTGGGCTGGACCTCCAGGTGGAATATTGTGGCAGTTATTTTCAATTTCTCCTTTAAATTCCCTGTGGGCTTGAGCAGGTAGCATCTGTGCTACAGCAAGATGTTCTGTGTTTAATTGTTATTGCTTTCTTAATCCATTAAATCTTGAACCAGCAAAAGATGATGTTACCATACATGGAAAAAGTCTAAAGAAAGTTGCTATAAAAAGGGCTGAAACTACAAATAATGTCTGATTGAGTGATGGTGAACTGATTCAGTTTAAATTAAATTATAGTAGGTTTGCAATGAGAACTTGGGTTTCAAAAGGGCAAACCTTAATAAATTAAGGGAACTCATTACCAAAGTTGCTGACTACTCTGACCTCTGAGATCTGAATGTGGAGGGGGTAAACATTTTAAAGAAATCTATCAAATCAGTGGTACTGCCATAAGATTACAGGATAGGAAATGTCAAGAGTTGGTATAAAGGAGCAGAGGTGAATGAGAAGGGTAAGAAGAGATTAGTCTGATCTCAGTAGTATGCTAGGCTTTAACTTTTAAAGAGCTGAATAAAATAATTGAGATAGAATAGAAATTGCAACATAGGTTTGATTAAGGCAGGACTAATCTGATACCCTTTTCTGGTAAAGTTTTTCTTCTACAGAAGGAAATGCAAACTCGATTTACTAAAGAATTTTATATGGGGCCACATAGGAAATTACTACTTCATCAAGAGAGTGCAGGGATTAAGAAAATCATTGTAAGGTGCACCAAGAACTGTAAAGGACAAAAAAGCTTGCTGACAAGGAACTACTGGATTCTATGAAGGCTGTTTGGGGAGTTCAAGTATCCTGGGACAGATCTCTCCATTCCTGTTAATGAGATTTAAAAAGAAAAAAATATCCAGAAAGTGGCACAAATTAAACTTACAGATGAGCAAAACTGAGTTGCCAAAGAAAAAGCTGTGTGTAGCTATCAGCCGGTCATAACTGGTTGATCTTGAGGGACTAAAATATTGGAAAATGTAAATCCAGTGTTTTGGGATGAGTAATAAAATCTTCTACATGAAAAGGTAGCATCAGCTGAAAAAGAGTGTTGAAGATGTGGAGATTTTGATTTTTTCTTAGACAATAAGAATTAACAGAAGGAATTAGACTGCTACCCAAAGAGATTAAAGATTAAATATTTTTACTTTGCACCAAGTAGCAACTTACTACTCAAAGAGAGTTTCAAGGAGATTCATCAGTATTTTCTTCTAACTAGCCAAATGAAGGCTTAAGAAAAGATGTGAAGCCTTCATTAACAAGTTTAAATTATAAAAAAAGAAAAAGCAAAGCCATTTATAAGAGGTGTTAAAAAACCTGTGAAGAAACAATATCTGTTATGAGAGGCAAAGGGACTCAGTGATCCAGAAAGCCATGCCAGTCTTGTGTGGACACACTAGAAGGAAGAACACAAGCAGTCTATGAGAATCAAATATCTACATTAACACAGATAAAAACTAAAATAACTTTTATCACATAATACTTGAGGTCAAAATACTTTTAACAATGTCCTAATTTCTGTTTTATTTTTTAGAATGAAACCAAAACTGGCTAGGCTAATAAAATAAGTATTAAGCAAAAATTTAAAAGAAAGGTTAAGGTTCTATTTTTCTTAAAATAAGAATGTGAATATGCTTTATAGCAGTTTTATTATTAAAGAGCAAAAGAGAAATCAGTAGTAACAACCTGTTTAAAAGCTCTGTTGCAACCCCTGGGATAAAAACCAGATTGAATTTCTTGGGTCCAATACAGAGTGCTTGTCACAACCTGTGACAGGAAGGAACAAATTAAGAGGAGAATTTGGTGCTCCAGTGGACAGAATATCTTCCTCCATCTTCTCCAAACACAAGCTAAAGCACACGAGAGAAAGAAGTGAAGTTTTTGTGGGCTTGGCACTGACTGGCGCTGAGAAAAAGCTGCCCCTGCCCGTGTGCTGGTGCAGCCCAGAGTGTGCAGGCGCGGGTGGTGCTGCAAAGCCAGGCTGCACACTGCCTCTTCCCACTTGTGTGTGACCAGGCAGCATCCATGAGAGCAGGCAAATCACTGCTGCTGCCAGGCTGACGGAGCTGCCCTGAATCCCCCCAGGACTACTTGAGAATGACCTGAGCTGCTGAACTGTCTTTGACTGTAGTTATAACTGTTATAAAAAATAATTATTAATATTTTCATAATGACATTATCATTTGAAATATCCCTAATGTTAATTTCCTTTAGCTTCTTTTATATTTTAACTAAATAAGACATTTTAGAAGAAAAAAAATCTGCAGAAGTGTTTTTTTTAATTTTTTTTATTCCGAGCTTCAGACTTGAATCTGACTTACACTAATTTACAGATAAGCAAACCATTTCACTTAAAATAAATCTTGTGAAAATTGAGTATTTCATGAGGTCAGTTGCTGTGATTTCAGACTGTTCAATGATTTTACTCTCCAGCTTTTAGGGGTGCAAAACATATGTTTTAGAATAAAGCCTGCATCCCACCTGAAAGCAGATTTTTAGTACTGCTATATAGGTATGGGAAGCACTCATTGCTTTGTTCTGCAGTCTTCAAAGAATTTGCCTCAGTTTTAGAGGACTTAGAGCAAACTGTGTTCAGCAGAGCCTAAGCTGCTATCTGGATAAATTAGTACAATAATGTATACACCTAAGAATCCATCTCAAAGTATTATAATAAATACATTTAAAATTCTATTATTTGGATTTTTATACCAAATATATTTAATAAATTTAAAAATATGAATGAGCTCAACTTAATTTTATGAAATTTAATGTGTTTAAATCAGTGGGGTCTGAAGACCCTTTTCCAGCATGAAAAACTCCACAACACTTCTAAAATTGGATTTGAAAGAGAACATCACTTTTTGTTCTGAAATGCCTGTTATTTTTCAAGATCCTACTATCACCTCAAGGAAAAAATTGCAGTGAAACTCAAATTCTTCTTTACTCCAGTGCATGCAGATAATGAGCTTCTCTGCCTTTAAATATGTAATGTTTGAGGTCTCAGTATTTACATCTGGAAGCAAATCTCTGGAGAAGACAACACTACTCTTAAGTAAAGTAAAGGACCACTCTGTTTGCTGAGTCCTCTTGAAAGTCCAGCAAGAATATTTCCAAGGTCATATGGCTTTGAAAATCTGACAGCAGTTCAGTTCACTGGACAATGTAAATTCAGCTTTTTCCTCATTTGTGTGCAGAAGGAGCCATCATTAATGTAACATAAGAATCTGTATACCTCCTTGAGGAGAGAGGCAGCTGCCCTAAAGTACAGAGCAGAGATGCTATGTGCATGGAGGCACTGCATGTGGTATCCAGTGAGAGGAATCCAGACAAATGTCCCACATCTGTGTCTGGCCATGACAATGAATATAAAAATATCATGTGCTGATATAGTTGCTATTAAGTTCATGAGACAACAACAGCAGTTAATCTTGTAATTTCATAAAAGTCAGGATGGAAAGGGAGCTGGTTTTAAGTTAGAAAAGTACCACCATAGGCGGTCCCTAAAACACATTCCTCTTAATAGCTCAGGTACCTAAATTACGGGTGGAGGCATGCACTTTCATTTCCCTGGTATGGTTAACATCTGGCCTTTGGCATCACGGCTATAGCTTGTTAATATATTTATTTACTCACACAGTGGTGATCCACAGTGAATTCCTCAGCCTAGTTAGAAGGGCAGCAGAGAACAACTGAAACCCTTCATTTCTTCCTGAGGCAGTTGCAAAGCAGCAGAGAAACAGTTAAGAAACAAAAGCGATAAAAATGGCAAGAAGGGGGCTGGGGGAAAAAGGAAGAGTTGGACTGTAAGAACACTTGTCCAAAAGGACAGATTTAAATACTGTTAGGATCTAATTTTTCATTTTCATTACCTGAAGACTAAAAGCTGTAAGTGTGGAAAATGGAAAAAGTCCAATGCTTCATTTGCATGTTTGGTGTTGCATTCAACCCTAAACTGCTGTCTCCAAAGGCTCTGTTTTGTTATGGCAAGCTATAGGACTGCTGGGGTGACAGGAATAAGACTGAGAAGTAAAGATGGGAATTAACCCTGAACTGAATACTCTCTTGAGCCTTTCTGTTATACTAACAGAAACAAACACATCTTAAATATAAATTGTTTTAACTGCACTCTGAACATATTGACTGGGTCAGATTAATCAGGAAATATACTAATTTCTATTTTGAATTCTAGCTAATTTAAACAAGAAATAGATGAGCAAACTGTGATCATTATGTGCATGCCTGAAGCAGAATTGAAAGCATTGCAAGAAACACTGAAAGGGGCTGTAACATTTATCAGGTATGTTTTAACTAGTTTCTAAGGGATATGGATGGACTGCAATTTTTTTTTCCAATACTAGAACTCAGAAAGCAAATAACTTTCCCATATACTGGTTTTAGACACATCTTTTTATTCCAGGAGTGAGAGATTGACCCTCTTTGGGTGCTGGCTGCACACCAAAGCCCCTCTATAAGTCTCCTCCTCAGCTGAATAGAGGAAAGGTGGTTGTGAAAGGCTCATGTGTGGAGGTAAGGACACAGAGAGATCCCTTATGGGAAAAACAGACATGATTTAGGGAAACTAACTGAATGCCAATGAAGTTAGAGTAGAATAGTGAGAAACAAAAACTAAATATTAAAACACCTTCCTCCCACCCCTCCTTTCTTCCTCGACTCAACTTTGTTCTTGATTTTCTCCCTCACAATGTACAGGGGTTAGGGAATGGGAATTACGATCACCACACATTATCTCTGCTGCTCCTTCCTTCTCAGGGAAGGGTTCTGTCTCCTGCTCCAGCATGGAGTTCCTAGCACAGGAGGCAGTCATTCATGAACTTCTCAAATGTGGGTTCTTGCTATGGGCTACAGTTCTTCTGTATCCCACCATGGATGTGTCACAGGGTCACAGATCTCTCCAGCAAACCTGTTCCAGCGTGAGCTCCTCTCTCCAGGGGCCCACAGGTCCTGTCAGACTGCTCCAGTGTGAGCTGTCCACGGTGTCACGCCGCCCTTGAGGACCTGCACCTCTCTGCCGCGGCCTCCTCTGGATCTCTGCTCCACCAGGACCTCCGCGGGCTGCAGGGACACAGCTGCCTCAGCACGACCTCTGCTCCAGCAGCCGGAGCACCCGGTGTCCCTCCCACACTGGCTGTGAATGTGTGTCCCATATATTCTCACTCCTTTTTCATGGCTGCATTTGTACAGTAGGCTTTTTTTTTCCCATCCCTGAGGAACTGCCACCACAACCACTGGGCTCAGCCTTGGTCAAGTCCTTCTCAGAAGTGGCTGCACTGCTCCTGGCCAACATGAAGACCACTCCTGGCATCTTCTCCCAGAAGCCTTCTCAGAGCCTCCTTGCTGCCAAGGCCTTGCTATACAAATGCATTGCACCTAGATATGTGAATCCACTAATTCAATCTATATAAAATAAGACATTTTTGTAAGAATGTGCACCTGTTACAGCTTTCTTTCTGCTGGAAAGAAATATGAAGCTATTAAGAAAACAAAAAAACCCCAATGCTTAACTGTTAAAAGGTTGTTTACATAGACCTCCAGTAAATATCTGTGAAAAAAAAAAAAGGTTTTATCCATTTCAGAATAAGTGGTACTAAGATATAAAGATATCTGTAAAATAAGTAGTGAACTACTTAAAATGCAAGAAAATTAAATTCGGTTTGTAGTGTTGAAAACTTCAGGAAATATAAAGATCCTCAGATTTTAAACAGTCGATTTTTTGCTAAAGTCCCTTGTATTGATAATATAAACACAATCATAATGACTATGTTGGTGATCATCTGAAGTCCAATGACCAAGAGAAATTTTAAATTTCACCTTCCACTCAGGTAAGCCCTGTTGCACTAAGAGGGTGAGTCCTATGTGCTTAGTACAGAGCACAAAGGGAGTCTGATCATGCCTGAATGAGTGTGTTATATTGACTTGAATAGGAGCAAGATTGCTCCATCAGTCTAGATTTTCTTTCTTCTCCTTCTTCTTTTGTTTCAGATTGGTAACTCTGGCTTGAACTGTCAGTCAAAAACCTTACTAGATAAGATTCAATGGCACATTCATATTTCCAATGACATTATGGATTTATATTACACATATATTTATGTTTCACTTACAGTTTAACAGCAACAGACTTTTAGAACATGAGCTCTGAACAAACCTGATTGCTTCCTTGTATTAGGAGTCCAACTTCGGCTTAAGTTTTTTACATAGAGAATGAATGTTTCCTAAATGTACATAAATTCAGCTTTTACCCTTACTATATTCTGTAAAAGAGTTACGAAGATTTTGATTATACATGGCAAATTCAGGGAAAATTTTCCTATAGCTTTGGCTTGCTGCATTAATTGTTCTTGACTTTGATAATTAACTCCAATCAGCTACCTGTACCTGGAAAGTACATGATTTTTATGTGCTTTTCATATTTTTTTCAAGCAAGAAAAATAAGAGCTTACTTTGGCAAAAGCTCAGCTCTAATTGAACAGTCTCAGTGAGGTATCTTTATTTTGGATTCCATTTGATTTAATCCTGACTTAAAAAGCATGTTGCTGACCTTGGACTGCATAGAATTATATAAAAAACTTCAAGGTGTGATGGATTCATTGCATTGCTTAAATATTATGTCTTGAAAATTTAATTGTACTTAAAAATATTTTTTTCAGTCTAATATTTTTCTTTTATCTGAACTGTGCTCCCAGTGAGCACAGAGAACTAATTTCTGTATAACCAGTAACAACTAAACTCAGTTATCATGCTTTCTATACTAGCATGCTTTCTATTAAAACAGATGTTATTAAGTCAGGCTGGGTTAAGGGATAGCTCTCCATTTATTTCCCTCAAGAGGTTTTGCACAGGAGGCAATGCACTAGTTTTCAGTCTAACTGGTAAATACCTTTCTTTAAGACTTTCTGGGCAATAAAATGTATCATAAGTTATGTACTGAATATTTATTTAAGTTATTGACTCTTGCAATATTCCAGTACTCTGCAAATCCAACCCTATCAGGCTACAGGATGACCTTCTGAGTTATCAGACAACACAGGGCTGAAGAAGTGGTTTTTGTAGCTTTAGTACCCCAAGTATTATGCCTAACAGTTAATTAGTGTATTAAGTCTAACAGGTTTTTTTTAAATTTTTTTTATTTTCACTTTAAAAATCTATGGTTGTGAAAACTGCTTTCACCACAAACTATCTTTGGTTACTGAAGTAATATAGGAGAATAGTAACATAGAATATAGAATTATAGAAGAATAGTAATATAGAATATATATAAAATGGTATTTCACATGATATTTCTTGCACAACATAAAGGGTATTTACTGTGGTTTTTAAAATATACATTGGATGCATTTGGTATTTTCAGTCTTGGTTTTTAAATGCAGTGGTCTTCTAAGCCGTTCCCTTAAGCAGTATCAGTGTTCCAAAACCTTACAGGAAATGTAATTTTAGCCTTGCATTCATTGACATCTCTCACCTTTCTTTTGTTCACTTTAGTCTTCTTATTCATCTGTGCTCTCATTTTCAAATTCTCACCGTGGCATTTTCTGTGATCACCGACTCTTTCCCACCATCCTTCTCCTTTTATTCTTGTTTTTGTTCTCATTCAGTCTTTCAGAACTGTCACATTATACTCTAAATTACAATTTATAATTATGACATTTTTAAAACCTTCTAACTATACTTTCTTCTTGTCTTTCTCCCCCTTTTGATATTCTCCAGCTCTTAAAATTACTTCTTAATGTATTTGTTGTTTCATTTTTTGAATGTTAGCTCGAATAGACATTTCTTTATTTTCTTTCAAGTATGTTACTTTGTTGTCACCCAAGATAATCAGGAATTTACATATTTCTTTTTGTATCTAATGAAGACATTTATTTCTTTTATTTATACATTGTTTGCTTTGTTTTTGGGCAGTAAATTGAATGAAATCAACGGTGTGCACCTATAATTCATTATGATAGTGAGTATAAAAGTGTGTCTTAGGTGATTTTGTTCTTTGCACACTTAAGTTTTGCAAAAGGTGGCATAGTTTTATACATTATAACATGTTTCATACACATTTCATGTTCTGGTATGATATTTTGGATATTCTGTCTTTTTTCTCTTCCCTGACAGTAACAGTGTACTATTTCTGGGTCTTCAAATATTCACTCTTTTCTGAAATTCAGAAAAAAAGATGAAGAAATTAGAATATAATTCCAGTCTATATTAAAATCAAAGTACAATTTTAAAACTTTTATGTGAGAAATAGGAAATAGGAAGATTATGTTCTGTAGAAAGCTGAGGAAGTTCCTATGTCAGGCCAGCACTTCTTGGAATAATACATTAATTTAGTTAGATTATTAGAGCATAGTCCACATTCTCCCATTCTCTGCCATTGTCTATGCAGTTGTGCACTGAGGACATTTTTAACTATTGATAGTATTGTTACCACTCAGTTTGTCTAGATATTAATCTACCAAGTATAGCACTTCCTAAAGATCCTGCTTCACATTTTTGTGGAAATAGCTCTCTCATATGTTTCTGTTACCCCATTCTCTCATTTCTATGCTTTAAGGAAACACCCTGAATTTCTGCAGGATGATGGACAAAGGAGCGACCTACCAGGTGAGTGAGTGTCACACTCCAATAGCTGTACTGCATCCTCACAAATGCTCACCCCATGCAGGTATGACAGTTTTGCAACTGACTTATGTTTTACTTCCAAAATACATCCATGTCAATAAACAAAGCAGATCCAGCCTCAGTCTGAATGGTAGAGCATAGATCACACCCCTACTTGGAAAATAGTAATTCCCTTTAATTTGCTCATGTGGCGATAGATGTTACAAAACACTGAAAAGTAGGGAGACTAAGAGAATGAGTTGCAATACAATTGAGTTGCATGGGGGTAGGATGTCCAAAGACTTTTCCCAGGAAGGATTAGTGATAAGACGATGCTGCAAATAAACACATGAAGGGAAGCAGAAACTGAAAATACCTTCAGCTGAGATTGCCTCCTCCCTTTTGTTGTGACAGTTTTTAATGTGTGTATAAACTGGCTATGTGGTTTGCAATTTCCATCCCACAGTTTGGGACTTCAGAGTGTATATTGTTAAGAAAGCAAAGCCTGGTATTAGAGCTATTTGGGAATACCAACTTTTTCCTAAAACACAGTTCCCTCACTGGATTGAGGAGAAATTGGCAAGAAAGATACACAAAACTGTTCTGGCCTGATATAGGATCATTCTTGCTGTGCCACAGCTAACTGGCAGGAGCTTAGATACAATTTAGGAGCTACAGCCATTCCCGTATGTTCCACAGCTCACTCAGTATAAATCTCAATATTTGTAGACAGTAACTTTATCTTACTATAATTCTAAGCAACTATTATGAAAATAAACTTGTAATTTCTTAGCTGTTCCTACATGTTTTATTCTTAAAAGGAGATCCAAGATTTATTAATCCCAGCAATTTTGGTTAACACCCCTCTGGAAGATAATTCAAACTGGCAAATGAGTGCCTCTCCGCACTCCAAATGAATCGCCAAAAGCAAAGACTGTGTGTTGCCTCTTTTCATCTGCGATCCTAACAGAGTCCACAGAGCTCTCTACCTGAATTTTCCCCCAGGAGAACACATTTGCCCTTCTCAGTGCCATAGATCTGCAAATGTTTTATGGGTGGTGGGGTGTGCACAGAGTGGGGAGCCTTTCTCTTACTGCCAGAAGTAGCATATTCCTCAAAAATTCGTGCTCTGCATCACTCATGTCATCCTTTTTGTCCTCAGGGACCTGTAGTGGTTTGACCTTGGCTGGATGCCAGGGGCTCACCAAACCACTCTATCACTGCCTCCTGCAGGTTGAGATAAGGCAGTCTATTAAAGCAAAAAAGAAAGAAAAGAAAGAAAATCAAGCAAAAGTTTGCACATGCATAAGAAAAGGGAAAAGTTAATTTGTACTTCTCATCAGTGACACTTCTGGGAAGCAGGGCCTTGGCATGCAGAGTAGATGCCCCGGAAGGCAAACATTGTTGCATAACAAGTGCCTGCCTGGTTCCTCCTCTCTCCCTTAGCTTTTATGTCTGAGCTGATGTCACACAACATGGAATATCCCTTTGGTCAGCTGGCCTGGCTGTGTCCAGGATCCTCCCAGAATCCTCTCCAGGATCTTGCCCACTCTCAGACCCTTGATATAGTTGAGAAGGGAAGTCAGATGTACAGCTCTGCTCAGCAGTAGCCAAAACATTGGTGTGTTATCAACACCCTTCCAGCTCCCAGAGCAGAGCACAGCACTGTGAAGGTTGCTATGGAAAAAAGGAACTCTAGCTCAGTCAGACCCAATACAGGGTCTTGGGATGTGGTCTCTGGAGTGTCCCTCCCACTGACCCCTCATTTGTTACCTCTTATAATCTCTGGTGAAGCCTGTTTACCTTTTATAACACTGCCACAACTGTCAGAGTTCACTTGTGACAGGAGAGGCTGCTGTTATCACTGCTGGCCCATGGCCCATGGCATTCCCGGTGGAGCATGCCCAGCACAAAATCATTCACAATCAGTATTTTTCAGTGACAGAAACAGCTGCACAAGCAGGAGGGGACATGTCACAAGACCCGACCCCCACTTCACAGTGGAGCGTATCCCTTCCACTAGCTGCACTTCTGGAACTGCTATGGATCCCTCCCTACCAGCTGCCCTTTAGCTGCTTTGCTTGTGTTCACACATCCTGCTGGAAATGCCCCTGTCTGTGGTGGGCCTTAACTACCAGATAAATAGGAAGCCTGAAATTATTGTTTATCTTCTGTGAAGTCTCCCACATTTTAAGGAACCTTCTACTCTGCCTTGTAATCTTCCTATCACAGCTTATTTCCCTTGAATCACTAGTGTATTGAACAGTGCTTTATTTCACACCTCAATCCCAAAAAGTGGTCCAAGGAAGGGAACAAAGGATACTCAGCAGTCCTCATGAAGCCATGGGGTATTTCAGTGGTGAAACTAAGCTAAGAGAAAACTCAATGAGTAAGGAGGCTTTAAGTGAAATGTGAAGACTGAAAAATGCTGAACAGGAGAGACTGTAAAAGCAAATGAGATTACAGGGAAGAGGCAGTATTAAAATAAAGAAGAAAAAGTGGAGGAGGGATTGCTTGGAGCAGGGAAAACAGAAGGTACAAAGCAGAAGGAAATTGACAGAGAGAAAAGAAAAATCTGCGCCCACTACAGATTGCTCTTTCAGATCCTGAAATCAACATTCTTCTTCTACAACTCTAATCTGTATTCGGCTTCCAAGAAAAAGAAATCTCTCTGAGAAAATAATTCTTTGGTCCTTAGCTTAGCATTTGTACAATGGAAGTAATAGCCTTTCACCTGAAAAATTAAGCCACTAAAGTTTGTGAGGCACTTAAACTGATGAGTGTTGAAAAAAGTGTGAGTTAGGACTGTCTACAATGCAGAGGAAGAATTGTGCATTGGAAAAGCACAAGACATCACAAACAACAGAGATCAGAGATAAGAATTTCCATATTTTGTACCAATTGGCAGCAGATTTAGGGAAGAAAAAAGGCACAGTCTGAGCTCATCAGTTGTAAATGGTGTCCTAATACACAAATCCTGACCAAGGAAGGACAACATAAGTCCTGATTTTTGAATGGTTAATAACATCCCATTAACAAGATACTTTTTGAGCATAATAAAAGAACCAGTGTATTTTTCTGAGAGTTACTGGTCTCTAGTATTCTGCATAAGTTAATCAATGTCTAAATCCATTTCTCAATCCCTTAGCAGCAAAATAGCTATTACAGCTATATTAATTAAACCTCTTCCCCTCTCTTTCCCTTCAGTTGGTCATGTTACTCTGAATTTCCACATTTTCCATTTTTTCAGCCTTTTGCACAACTATACTCTCAATTTTCCTGCCTCTAATGGCATGCCAAAGTGAAACAGTGCAGACATCATAACCTAACTTGGATTTACTACTTTCTACCAGCAATTTAATCTTCTGTTTCCATCCTTGCATCTTTTTCTTAAGCAAGAAAATCTGTTTGTGGAGTAACTACAGTGTTCCTGCTCTGGATTCCTAAATGTAAATGTCACGGGGATGCTTGGTTCTTTCATTGTCTAAACTAATCCTAGTTGATACTTCTTGACTTGTTGGAACCTGTCAAGCACTCCATGGCATCTCTCCCTGTGACATTCTTTACAAATTCCATGTGGGTTTTTTTTTGTTGTTGTTGTTGTTGTTGTTTGTTGCTTTGGGTTTTCGTGTTTTTTTTTTTTTTTTCCTTTTTAGAGGAAAGGGAGTTTGCACTATTGATTATTCTTATTCATCTTACTATACTTAAAAAAACAGAGATATAAGGAAAGGTCATTAATTTTTCTTTTTACCTGAAAGTGTACAATTTAAATGATGCACTTCATCTGGTGCCTTGCTATGGAAAGGAAAACTCATGCTAAGATAATGGCCTTTTTTTTTTACCCTATTAAAAGCTTTGGTTCTTCTTCTAGACAACATGCTTTTAATTTACACAGAACTTTTCAGTCTCTATCCCTTTTTTATTGTTATGCCTGTATAATGTGACTAGGGCACACACAATATGATACAACCAGTAATGACATTATGCTAACAGTATGTTGGGGGCTGGGTTCCTGTTTATGGTTAAACTCTGATGTTAATTGATGAAAATAGTTCAGGAAACAGAAGCTCATGCATTTTTATCAGCTCAGCTTTCATAGACTTCATACAATTTGTTTAAAATATACATTCAACATATTGAAAATTGATAGTAAATCCAGGTTTTAAACCTAATTCTGAAATCCATGGTATGCATGAATAATTACTGTTTAACAAAATTATAGATGTTAGGATAAATGCAAACCAATCCTTCATTGCAAACAGCAGAGGAGACCTAACAGATAACACAAAGAGATACCATATGAGAATACATCCACTGAACATCCACTTAATTTACAAGAGTTCAAAGGACATTCAATCCCACCAGAATGACATCAAAAAGGATTGTAAAAATATCTTGTCAAGCAGCATTGTTGTGCTGTCTAACTTTTTAATCGTAGCATAATGTTAATGCTATTAGAGTTTCTATAAAGATACACAGGGGTCAAGGATGCCAGAGGGAAAAAAAAGAAAAAGGGGAAAAGAAGTAAAGGTTGCACATGCTAATTACATTTTCTGGAGTTTAGTATGATGGTGTGACCTATATTTATGCATTTTGTCCTGATGATATTATTTTAAGCTATTCTTTCAATATTAACTGCTTTTAGAGTGGGATATGAAACCTGTTATAGAAGAGCAGGGAAAAAATAAAGTATCCTTGCACTGCTCAAAGCTGATTCCCCCCAGTTCTTCTCACTGGAAAATCTTTTATTTTCAGTTTATCCAAATTTATGCTACAGTACTTCCATACACAAGAAGATTAAGTTAGCTGCATATTTGCAGAGGTACATATACACAATGGATCTTCAATAAAACTCATTTCATACCCATATAGATCTGCAATTACATGTGCTGAGGAGCACAAGATTGTATTCAAGTCTTCATGTAGCAATTGTAGATATCAAATTGGTTATCTTATTGTCAATTAAAATTAATGTCTACATGCAATTTTTACTTACTTTTACATATCTTCACTTTGTTTCAGGTAGGAATGCCAAGAGCAACACAACTTAGTGCAAGTCTTTCATGGTGCCAGTCACATTGGGGAAATTTGCTGTTATTCTTGGGCATTTTTTTACATCATTATTCATGTTTGTGCAAGCTTGTACTATATTGCAACTTTACTGCTAAGTATTGTCTCTGGCCTGTATTTAGCATAGTCTATTTAAATTTCAGTTGGAGAAAAAGACACCTTCTTTTTTTATTATGTGATCAAAATTTTGAAGCTCTGTAATTTTCTTGCTGCTCACAGAAACAAAGCATCTAGGCTCACTGAGAAAGCCTTTTCTACAAGCTATAAATATTTGCTATTTGTAAAACCTCAATGAAAGATTTAGTTATTAAAAAACTAAAGGAAGAAAATTACTAATAATGATTGGTTTGAGCTAATGAGATGTTTTTATGCAAATGTATGAACCTTAAATATGACCTGGAAACAAAAGACTGCTTAACAGTTACTATTAAGCTATACATTAGGAGATCAATTAAAGAGAATTTCTTTCTAATGATCAAGCTGTACAAGAGTTGCTATGGAAACCTGGAAAAGGAGAGATTCAGAATGCAAAACAGCAATAGAAACAAAACCAATATTTGTAAACAAGTATTGTAGAATGTGTATAATCAGTTAAATAACAAAAGACTGTTTCTTTTCCTCCCCAATATTTGAAAGAAGGGCACGTTTCCGTATGAAGGTGCCAGTTTAGTTGATATTTAGATGCCATAAAGAAAGGTGATACCAAGGAAATCTTTCTGTAATCAATAACAGTTCACTAAAGTACAAAATGGGATAGAAAAACAGAATGACTTTAAAGGTCTCAAGGAATTATACAATCATGTCATTATAAATAGCTGGCAAATTAAGAAACATATCTATGGCAAAGAAAGTTCAAATACAGGTGGTTAAAAGCAAGATTAATTCCTTCCCTCATACCTTAAAACATGGTACTTGTATCAGAAAAAGCTTAAAATATTCAGATTATCTTATATGAAGGGTGCCATCCACTTCATATGTTTTCTTTTGCTTTTTTTTCCTATATCTTGTGCAGTTGATGAATACCTACAAAATATATACGGATATATTGTGTTAAAAAGCATTTTGTGTAAAAAAAAATAAATAAATCTGTCACTAAGTAAGTTTTTTCGGCCCAGGTTACAAAAAGAAAAAATACAAGAAATCAAGTTGTCCTGTATGCAGAACATGTACTGCCGATACATATGTGGAGAAATTTTCAAAGCATGGTTGGTAATTGGAATTTCCTGTAAATGCCTAGGGGCCTTCTCGCAATAAACAGCAGGCATAATGGACTAGATGCACCCCTTTTTTCTCACGTTTTCAAATTGCCCGTGGATGCAAAGGTTTATCTTCTTTGCAAAGAAAAAGCACCAGGAAGTGTTTGGAATCTGCAGTCTTGTTCTCTGAACAATGCTAAGGGCAGAGGGACCCTGAGCCCAGAGGACACCAGCGTGGAAGCAGCTACCAACAGCTCCAACATCACAGCTCAGGCCTGTTATGCTAGGGAGTGACCTCCTTGCTGGGATATGTCAGTATAGCTCAGCTGGTGATCTCTGCATTTACCAGCTATTCACAGAGCCCCACAATCCACGCGTTGTGACCAGACTCCTAAAATTACATGTTCATTTAGGTTGTTTTTCAGACCATTCTTGACAGTCTTGAAAGAAGTAAAGGTCTTCTGAGGAACATATTCATGTGAATGAGTACATTTCACAATAAATTTGAAGGACTCTTTCAGGGTGGAACTTGAAGAAGCTAAATTAAACAAGTAACATAAAAACATCACAGGAAAGTAATGAAAAATTAAGTAAAACCTTATCATCAGTACTACAGAGGTGGATGGAAGGGTTTCTGACCTCTTTTTTTATGGTTCAGGTTCAAGCAACCTAATGGAGTATGTTTTTTTCTAAGTTATAATTCTGCTATAGTCATGTATGATGGGACTACCAAAATGATCTCTCTATACATATACTTAACTCAATAATTAATTTCTATGCAAACTTACCAATGCAAATATTTTCAAAAATCCCCTGCTGTGCTTTTTCCTGTCTCTCATATCATCTGTACATTAACTGGTAATACTTTCCTGCTTTATAAATGTTATGTGAGGCTTGTTTAACTGGCTTTTTGAAGCTGGCCTTCTAGGATAAAATCCCCTTAAAATGTTTGCCTCATACACTCAAGATCTTACTTTTTGTTGCAAATGACTTATAGTACAGAAATACTCATGCTTTCTGAAAGTGTGACTGTAGAGGTGTAGCTCTGAATAGAAGGCAGATACCCTTCAGGGATAAAACAGAAAAAGAAAGAGAAAAAAGGAATATTTAGCCAACCTGAAACAACAAATATTTATCATGAAGAAAAGACTATTATTTCTGAAAGAAAATCTTTCAGACTTCACTTCATGGGAAGGTCATTTTGGTTAGCTTCAACGAGATAATCAAAAAATCCAATTAGCTCTATATAGAAGTTACAAATCTGTTCTCATCAAAGAACACATAGCCTACAACACAAGCAAACAAAATGCTATTAGATTGAACCATTAAAAAGAAGAGTTGTATGCTGCTAATAGGAGAGGGCTTAGAAGAATTCAGCTAGAGAGAAAATAAAGAGAAAATAAATTACAACCACTTGTCAGATCATTTTGAGTAGCTGACTAAGTCATGGCTCACTAAAAAATAAATTTAAAAAAAATAATTTTACTGATTGGTTTGTAAAATGAGCTCTTAGATTTGTATATTTAAAAGCAAAAATCAGAGAAATCTTATGTGAACCCAGTAATCCTTCGCAATGGAAGTACAGACTCCAACTCCCTCCTAAGGGATTTCTTCAGACAGAAGGAGGCAGTAAATTTGTCTTGGAGAGTGACCTAGGGCCAGCTAACTTTGGGGATCAATGAAAGAATCAAGTTCCAAAGTCAAGGACTCAGAGAAAATACCACCCGGAATCTGAGTTTTCAACAAGATCAGAAATTAATTCAAATGTACTCATTTGCTGGACAAATTTAATGAGATATTTGTATGTACAGTCTTACAAAGATTCCAGATTCAGAAACTAGCGTAGTCCAATACCCATACCCATATGTTACAATCAAAAGTGGCTGTCAGGATGTTACAAGCAGTTACTGTGTTTTGTCTATAGTCTCAAACCTTGCTATAAATCACAATATACGACAAATGAACTTCAAAGTAAACTGGGTGGGTTTTTTAACAGAAAAATAAACAAACTTCAGAATTTTCTTGTTTTATTTTCAGTTAATTACTTGATTAAAATGCACATTGAGATCCCAGAGTTCAAACATGGTAAGCTTTGCTAAGTGTTCAGGGAAGAAAACAAATATGACAAGAACATAGATTTGAATAAACAAACAAGTTTTTGAGCTAACATTAACTGAAAAATTGTATTTTTTAGGGATGAATTTACTCCATATTCTGCTAGCTGTACTTGGTATCTTGCTTTTAAAATAAGAATTTATTCCTTCCTTTTCTTTGAAATCATCTGACCACTACTATATGGAAATAACCACTTTTGCTAATTACTTCACTGAGAAAAAAAATTATAGAGAAAATCAAGATGAATGAGGTACTGTGCTTTGCACAAATCAGACAGACAAGCTGTCAGCGCTGCCTAAGCCATCCTTAGAACAATTCCCTTTCCCCAAGGAAGTTGTCAGGAAAATGGAGGTCCTTGTCATTTCTCCGCTTGCAATTTGGGACTTTCCTTTCACACCTAGTTTATTTCTAGAATCTTTTGACATTATTCTTGCAATTAAGTGACAAAATAATTCTTTTTCCTTATTTCATCTTTAAGCTGGCATATATACCTCTCTAGTGCTATACATATGGGGTAGGGCATGGCTAATAAATGTGTTTTTTGCTATTTTGTTCAGTCTCTGAAGTGCATTTGTCCCACAGACATGTCAAGGAGGTAGCTCTGCGTCAACCTCAAGTGACTGGGCAAATTACCAGTGCCTGAAGACCCCTGGGAGACTCATCAGTGCTGGAGTGCCCTTGAGAGCACACAGGAGCGTGCAGGGTGTCACTGTGGAGCTTGCTCCCTGTGAGCCTGTCGAGCAGACCTGCTTCTCCATTTTATGCACAGGAAGCTTTGTGCTGGTACATACTAGAGGTGGAGAAGTTTGTGAAATTCGTTAGGACTGCAGACTTACCTGGACCATTTGATTCTGAAGAGCAACTATATAATATATAATAATATATTATATATAATTAATATATAATATATACCATATAATATATAATAATATAATATGTAATGTATAATATACAATATATAATATATAATATATAATAAATAATACATCATATATCATATACAATACATAATATACACTACATAATATATAGTATAATTATACTAATTACATTATTATTAATAATATTATATATTAAGAATAATATAGTATATTATAATATATTCTATGTTATATATTAGATATTAGAAATTAGCATACTAGAGGTGGAGAAGTTTGTGAAATTCGTTAGGACTGCAGACTTACCTGGACCATTTGATTCTGAAGAGCAACTATATAATATATAATAATATATTATATATAATTAATATATAATATATACCATATAATATATAATAATATAATATGTAATGATATATATATATATATATATATATGTATGTGGCTATAATAATAAGAGCTTATCAAAAACTGTCTGAGCTTGTATCTGGATATGAGGAAAAATCTGAAAAATTGTGGAACTTTAGTTAGCATTCATGATTTATTTTGTTCATTCCTGATAAAATAGTTTTAAAAATTTCTTCAAACAGCAGTCCACATTTCACCAGTTGCAGTCCTTAGAGATACAGAAAAAAATTTGGACATTTTAAAAAGGGAGGTTAATAATGGCATTACAAAAAAAAGTTTCATGATGTATTGAAGAAGTGTGTGAGTATAGAAAAGAAATTTAATGTGTGATAGAGCATCTGTTAGTACACACTAGTAAATTCTACCTAAAAGCTGAATTAATTTCTCCCATCTTCTACATACAAAGTTATACATCTATGTATTAAAGCATGTGAGAGATCTGTGATGTACAAGATAATGTGTTTACTGATCACAAGCACAAATATCAAAAGCTAGCAAGTGTTACAGGAGAACTTGGTTTTAAAATGACAGATATTTTCCCCATATAAGTAAATTGAGCAGTATATACACTGCAGATTACATAGAGCTGAGCCTGGCACAGCCTTATCAAGAACATTTACAAAAACATTCCAATTTAACAATATAACCTTTGTTTTTACACTAATTCAAGACTAGCAGAAACTGTATGCCATGCTTATTCAAGATAAAAGAGAAATATGGACACCTGGGTGATTTATGTAAGGAGCAAAACCTTAGAGAGTGACAAAGAAGCTGTCCACATTTGGAAAGAGGAAATACAAAGACAGAATTTTGAAAAAAACTCAACAGCACAGTCAAAAACCCCAGAACTATATGGAATGTAAGACTCAGTTTAAGAGTTGTCTATATGGAGACATCTGGAAAGTATTAGTCTGAATTAATAAAATAAGTAAAATCACATTAAAATGTATTAGTTGAACGGAGATAATATGTGAGCATGCACCTAAGGTGGTAGTAGTTCAGTTAGGTTACTTCACCCCCAAAGGGAAGTAAACTAAATCAAACTGAAGCCATGACGGGTTCAGTCTCCGTATGTCAGCAGTCTGTAGATACACATGGCAAATACAAGGTCATCTCAGGGCTTAGGTAGGAACCACAGGCTAAATTAACCACATAAAAAGTTACTGTGGATCATCAATAAATTATGTATGTGTCTGTGGCCTATAATTCTCAACAAAAATGTTCACAGGGATTCAGTGTTTTTTAACTAATCCAATTGTGACATTTGTGAATTTTTTGCAAGCATTGCTGTTAAAAGATACTAGGCAAAGCAAGCTGTCTAGATTCACTTCACTAAAAGCCATTAAACTATTCAGAATTTACAAATGGATGAAAAATAGGATCATATTATTTGTTTTCTTAGGGAGTGTGGACTAACTCAGATGGACTCCTCAGGACACTAATTTATTTAAGATTGGAAACACCTTTCTCTATTTCCTCTATAACACACCACTTCCTGGCACTTAAATTTCATTATAATGTATGGAGGTAACACTGAGGTGAAAGACTTACACGGAGTTACCTGGAAAACACTGTTTTTCCAGAAAAACTTTTCCTTTCTGCATATTGTGACTCAAAGAGGCTTCACAAGGTCCCATTTCTTGCTGGGCGTGCAGTAGGTGACGCACTTGATCTCTTCCCATCCTGGAAAGAGACTCCTGTGTGTGAAGGATGTGAAGGGTGCAAAGCCTCATTTCTGACTCAGTGACAAAATGCTTGGACTAAAGACTTTACCTCTTTCTCCTCTGTGCTCCATCTCTGCCATTTACTCCGAGCTGCCCAGGGTCTCACTTTCAACTGGAGTCCATATTTTTGTCTTTTGGTGTTTTTTAACAGGTTTTTAATGCTGTAAAAATGCTTAATGGACAGGATATAGTGCTTGCTATGATAGACAGGATAGGAGATAGTGGATTTTTTTACATACATCATGACTATATCACAAACTGAAAGAGAAAATGGAGGTTCTGAACATATAAGTAGAAGTATTTTTAATCCATCCCATTCGTTAGCAGAAATTTGGAACTGCAAACTGAGGACATCCACTTGCTGGTTTCAGGTAGATCAATTCTGAAACAGTGAGTATGACTTCTAAATCATCAGAATTTTAATTCTTTTTCTTCCTTTTCTAATGCAACAGTTCACACTGCTAAGCTACCAAATGCAGCTATCTGCAGACTCAGGAAGATAACAGCATGTTTTCTGGTTAAAGTGAGAAAGATTTAATTATCAGTAATAAGGCCCAACGCAGTTGAAAGCACATGCTCTTCCACACCACTTTGCTGCAAGCAGTTGATTCAGAAGCTGAAATGTTTCTTTAATTTGTGCCAGCTGCTAACAGTGACCTGAAGCCATTGCCATTATTGCAATCAGACATCTCAGGGACACGTCGGCCATGATTCAGCTCCCCAGCCAAGATCTTTTCCATTGGTGACAGCAATTGTGGGTGTAACAAGGTTCATTATTATCTTCCTGTGCAACAAGAGCTCTCGTCCCAAGACAGAATTACTGCACTTTGTGGACTGCCATTCAAAGGCCTCAGATTAAGGACAACAAATGAACATTCGAGGTATCAGAATATATATAAAATTTTGAGCACAGAAGAGCATGCCATAAAGTAAAAATGTTTATTTAAAAAGCATCCACGCATTTCTGAAGAGACACACATCTTTCTAATCTTGGGTGGCAATAGCATTTTCTAAGCTACTGGATATTCTTGTGCATATGGAAAGAAACAGATGCTTAATTTTAAGCAAGCAAGTCAACAATTTCAGTACTAAACACTTCAGTATGAGAGGGTTGCTATAATGGAATGGCCAGGAGGAAAGACTCTAATAGGAGGAAAGACACTAATAGGTCCTGTAGAATGTGGTCACAACACTCCTTTAGCACCTCTGGAAAATGTATCATAGAGAGAAGGCAGACCATGTTATTATCTATATTATTTTTCATAAGTAGGAATCATTGCTTCAGTAGTTATACAAATCTCCTACAGAATCATAAATGAAATCACTGAAATCCGGTAAGGATGTAGATATCGTGGGGCTGTAGCTGGGGTTCTCTGGGAAGCATGCCAACCTGCTGCCCGCTGCGTGGCAGGAAGCACCCCATGTATCACCGTGCATCCAAAAACCTATCTTCTCAGAATCTTTATCAAGATTAAATTCTCAGTGGCTGCAGAGATGTGCATATGGGTAACTATAGAAGATTTAATGTGAGTAATGTCTTCAGCTGAGGATCGCTAAGGATTTGGCACGTATTAAGTGCTGCCCCAGAGTCCCTACACCTCCGCAGGTCCCTGGAGTGTGCAGGAGTAAGCAACTGTGGTCTGACAGTTCCCCTGACAGTCTTTGGCATCATCCTTCCTCTGGGAATGTGGACTTGGAGGAAATTTTTCTTCAGCATCAGATGATGGGGTGGGTAACAGGAGAAAACATTGCTTTGGCTTTCTCATCTCATAAGCCATATGAGGAAAAGGCAAAATCCTGCCTTATTTAATTCAGACTTAATGTTTTGTATAACAGGTAAATAGCTCAGTGAACAGATTAGAAAATTGGGACAGAGATAAGCACATGTGATGTCAATGGCCAAGGTTCCATCAAATATACTAAACAATATGGCCTCAAATTCAATACTGTGCTCAGATTTTATCAAAAACAAGGGCTTATCTGCAGCCTCAGACTCAAGTGAAGTACTTATTTAGTTCACCTTTTGATTAAAGTGGAAAATAACAGGGAATCAGAATACATTTCAAGTAACTTGACTCTGTATTTGTTTTTACTTAACTGTTGCACTGGAGACTATTTTCTACTCAAAGCCACCCATTCATGTTAAATCTGGTAATAACAGAGATATTTTCTTTGCCAATCACCACATTTTCTTACAAAATTTCTGTGACAGAAACTTATTTACAGCACCACTAGCGGCACTATAAAGCTAAAAAAAAAAAATCTTATCTAAATCATGTAAATCATTGTGTCTGCTCAACCTTCTATATCCATGCACCTACTCCAGACAAGCGAACAGCTCCCAAGTGTACAGACAGGTTTCAACCGCATTGTCACAATCCTGACAGCCCTGCTACCATGTCAGATTTCTACGTGTGACCAAACATACTGGAACAATATACTTCAGTATAACAGACCAGATGTCTTGTGGAAGTCATGATCAGGCCTCCTGTTACTGTAGAGTATTTAAATGATTTTAAAGAAATTCTTTGCAAGCTTGCTGCTTCTTAGATTACTTACACTGCGGAATAGAAATTATTTAAATGAGACCAGAATTCTCATTTACTATATTAATTTTCATCTGTTTATATTGTTTTCTATGGTATGAATAAGAAAAAAAAATCCTTTAAATTAGGAAGAGTTTTGATGAATACATGTCCTGATTTGAAACAATGTTTTCAAAAGTTATGGAAATATGTTTTAATTTAAGTGCATGATTTTCTGTTGTTTCTTTAAGACCGTATTTTGTGCAGTCAGTCTGGGGTTTATGGTGGAAGTATAATTCATATCTTAAGGAAGTAGAATACGTTTCAAAATACCTCAATATAGTCAGAAGACTATGAAAAAGTACATCTGTGTAATGTGTAATCTCAGTTAGAGACCTGAAAATACACATAATGTTGAGCAACTAAACGACAACATTAATCCAAAATTTTCCCATATTAAAAAAAATCACGTTTCACACTAAAACTGTTTCAACAAGATCAAATTACTGAAAAAGATACTGGAAAAAAAAAGATTAAACATTTACCTTACCGTTGCCTGTTCAAGGTAGTTCAAAAGCTGATAAAAATTACTTTATTAGTATGTTCCTTAGCTTTTATGTGTTCTTGCTTTATTCTGTAGCTTTATCAACAATTTCTGAAAATGTAAAATACACTTGATTTTTCCTTCAGAGAGCATCCATATGATCACAGTCTCGCTTTCGAGAAAGGAACTTTGCCTTGCTCACCTGGATCAAATTGTGAACTGTGACTTATTTAAGAAAGGTGTTGATGAATCCATAAGCTCCAGCGCATTCCAGCAGATTCAGATGCCCCACCAAATGACTTAATGAAATCTTCAGATGGCAGGGGTTTCCTAGTGTGCAGCCTTCTTACTGATTCATTCATGGCATGCCTTGGGACTTCCCAAAATAGAAGAAAATTTAGAAAACTGAACGGAAAGCTAGCAAATCAAATTTGCTAAGAAATATTTCCAAGTGCTGAAACTTGGTCATTACTATTTAAATTGTTAAATCTATACCTCAGTTTGAGATTACCCATGTTACTGCTTCAGTAAGGATGGGGAGCAAAATTTTGAAATAACTTTTCCATTGCCATTGACTTTGCTCTCTTTTGCGTCACAGAGCTGTCTTAGGGCTTGCAAAGTGGACAAAAGCAAAGCCCCCAAGAGCAAACTTCATGCTTTCTCACCCCTAACTGGCACTCATATTCTTGGGACCAGTCCAGAATGAGCCTGCACCAATGTGCAGGTGTGCAGGGAGTCAGGACATGGGGCACTGGGCATGAGCAATTGCACCCCATGGCTCAGCCTAACGTGCTGCCTGACACCCTAGTAGAGACAGTGACTTTTTGGCCCAGGAGAACTGTGTTTTTTCAGAACAATTTCCACTTGTGGGTCAGGAGTTAGGCTATGCACTGTTCCTGCTCAGTAGGTTACCTGTGGCCAGCAAGTTTTGGATCAGACTTAATTATCATTCCTCCCTGTGCAAAATGCCTGTAAGGAACAGAGAGGTACTAAGCAGTTTTTAGATATGGAAACTGACGTGGCTTTAGGATAATATGTGGGAAAATGTCCAAGTTGAATTACACCATAGCAGAGGGTAAACTGAGTTATCCATGGCTTGAAAATAGCACCAAGTAATGTCCTTCAAAAACTTATTTTTTTGAAAAAGGCAGAGAAAAATAAGTTGAACAAGCTGTCCCAATCCGACATCATTTTAGTGAATTTAATTTTACCCTTCCCAAGATGGCACATTACAAAACTCAGACTAAACCAAATCAAAAAAGCCATACAAAACCAGATAAAAATCCCAGGAAAGAGTTAAAATGAAGGATCAGGAGAAGCAACCATGACAAATGTCAGCAGACAGTTGCATTTCCAAGGAATGAGCACAGGTAAAGCAGGCAGTGGCATGAGTGAGGCATGCAGCTGACACAATTTTTTAATGATAAACAATTATCTTTTTCTCATGTTCTTGAAAAAAGCACAAAAATCTCTATTGCTCAAAAATACATCCAGCTTGGAACTCATACCCAGTAAATTGCAACTTTCAGTCTTGAATGATAGCTGTGTAGAATGTAAATTGATATATGAAACAATGAGGAGATTGATGAAAAATATTTAAAAAATCATAGGGTTTCTTAGCATTTTGTTTTAACTTTTCTTTGGTATATCTTCATCTTTCATCACTTAGATACTAAATGCTGCTTTTTTTCTTTTTTGTCTTTCACTGTGTTGCTACATTTATTGGTGATACACTAGGCTTGTGATGTTTTGGTTTTTATTTTTTTCCCTCAAGTGGTAGTTCCTCTTGATAATTGTCTGTAATTCTATGTCAAGCTTTCTTCATTGGTCCCTGAATTATCAGTATTGTAGGTATTATGACATTTCCGACTCCAGGATTACAATGTTTTTTATCTATTTGTATCTATGACTGAAAATTCAATTACATCCAGGGATAATAAAAACTACAGCCACATAAGCTGAGTATTCAAAAATATAAATGCTTTGTTTTTCAATAACATCTAACCCTTAAGTATCAGAGTACAGCAAAATAACAAAGGAAGAATGACACAATAAGGCATTAAATGTGTATCTCAATAGTATTCTCAGAAAATTATTTACTTTTAAGAACTATACAAAGGGAGAAAACTTTCAAAATAGCAGTGTTAATTGAGGAGAAGCCTGATATTTTGACACAGCAAATGGTAGGGATGGAGGAGACACAGGTCAGAAGCCAAACATAAATTATAAGAGGGGGCCATAAACATGAACCAGATTTCACAAATAGAAAGGGGAAAAGGTTTGAAGAGCCTTTAATGTTAACAATAAAATTTTGAAGTTGATTCTCAGCTTTAGAAGCAGTCAATGCAGTTGCCTAAGGGTAATAAGAGAGAAGCAAAAACAGTAATAAATTTAAAAAGAGGTACAATTTTGAACAGATTGCAAGCAGAAGGCCAAAGGATTAGAAATACTACAAGTTCATTATTGTTAGAAATAACTGTGGTCTGATAAAGAACTTAGGCTGAAAAATTCTAAATAAGTTTAAAAATAGACTATAAATAGGTTTGTTATTATTCATCCCACAGTTACAGAGAGCACACCTGTGCCTTTTTCATCACTGAGATTGAGATATTTTGACAATGACTTTTAACTAAATGTTCTCACTACACATCGTCAGTGATCAGCCAATTGGAAAAGACTCATTTTTCATCAATGGAAAGATCACAAGTCTTTGCGAATTAAGATATTGGGAAAACCTGACACTTTGTGTATACGGCTCAAATGCCCAGATTTCAAGAACTTTTGGTATCATTCATGGCATATATATTTCTAAACTGTTATTTTTTCCAGTGGCAGAGAAAAAAAATTGTTTAAAAATGTGAAAGAAGCTTGGAGAGATTATCTAGGCTATGTTCCCCAGGAAAAAATAATTTTAAAGCAGTGTTCTCAGATGATGACAACCCCACTGTCTATGCCCATATCTATTCCCATCCCCATTATTAGTATTTCAAGGCTTCTTTTCACTTCCCACATTATATCTTGACAAAATGTAAAGCTATGACACTTTGTGTTATATATTATAGACATGGCAAACAGATGTTCTCTTTCTTTTCACAGTGGCCTTTGCATACTTGAAGACAGTTATTGTGTTTGACTTCCGTCAGTCATTCTCAAGATTCAGCAGCTCCAATTCTTAAGCATGCAAGAAAACACATTTATTTCAATGGGACCAGGCAGGGACTCTCCCATACTTTAAAATAAACTTTATTATTTGGTTGGAACAAAGCCCTGTTAAGCACACGGCAATCAAGGTGAAAGGAAGCAGTTTGGTAAAATCATGGTGAGACTACTCACACCTAAAGTTTGAAGTTGAGAAGTTGTGAGCACGGGAAAATGACAACTTCTCAGAAAAAAGATAAATGCACAGGTAGCACCACTCCCAAATGGGGCCACAGGTGAATAGTGGAGGACAGCCAAAAGAACCACATACAGTGGAAATGAGAGCTTTGGGGGTCCACTCATCAGTGTGTGAGCACTTACGGGTGGGAGGGAAATGTTCTATCAATGGCTCAACCTCTGCCTACCTCTTTCGCAGGGATGGCAACGTGAGGACTGCAACACACTACTCTTCACCTCTTTGTAAGTCATCACTTCACGGGATTCATAACTTTGTAAGTCATCAATCTCTGTATGGTTTCCAGTTTCACTTAACCACATGGACTCTAATCATAATTTAGACTGAGAGGAGGGTGATCTTGACACACAACCTGAACATGTAAAAAGAAATCTGTGTTCCTTCTAGATACTCATTCCCTGTTCTCTCCCTTGCCCATGGTTTAGGAGGTCAGAATACCAAGAAGCAGCTCATTTTTGACCTCTGCAAGAAATTGTCAGCAAATTGGCCAGCTCTGTTCAGCAACAATAATTTTTATGGCAAGGTCAAAGACTGCCAGCTCAAAAGGAAAACAAAATAAACACCTGATTTTAACAGGATAGCAAAATAGTTGCAAAAATGGTAACCTGTGATAACTGAATTTTTTGCTTGATGTTTTTAATGCATCATAAAACACAAAGTGGCAAGTTTCCATCTTTCTTTTTCATATTTCTTTTTCTTTTGAGTGCATATAAATATGCAGTAGAAATTGAGTGAAAGCATAATTTCAAGAAAATAAAGTTTAAGTTCGGTGTGTTCCAGAACATTTGTGACCCTAATTGTAACGGACTTCCTACAATAGATTTTCCAATTTATCTCCAGCATGCAATGAATATACTTGTCAAACAGACATAGATCCTATGTCCTAATGGAACCACCTTTCTTAAGCACACTGTAGCTTTTTTTTTTCACAATAAACATTTGTCCTAAACAATAGCACTTATGTGACATACAGTGTTTGTAAGGGCCTTGGGAGCTGCATCTTGGGAACAGAGACACAGGTAAGGCAACATGTTCAGTCAGTCCTGAATGCATTGTTAGTGCTGTGATGATAATCTCTTCTCTGCCCCGCATAATACTTATATGGACCCTAAAGCTGTGAAGATTTCTTCAGATCAAGCTTAAAGTGATTTATACTATTTGGCATGCAAACACTTGAAAATTGAAGTCTATCTTGGTAATTCTGACACAACTCTAGTGGCAATAGCAGGTGTCACTTGATTACAGTATCTCCTGCTTATAACACTGCTATGGTAATTAAAGCATGTCAGAATTAAAAAAAAAGAGTGGTAAAGACATGTTTTATGACAGAGACATTAACAAAATTTTTAAAACATGATCTGCTGTGGTATTAAAAATAGAAAATTGTCTTCCTGCTCATAATGATTTAGTACTAAATTACAGAAATTGTTGAAAATCCTAAATATGATGGAAGTTACTACTAGTATTGAGCACTACACACTCATAGAAGTGCTATGACAAATACATTTAAATATCTTTAATGCTGCAAAACCTGGAAAGGCAATTAGCAGCAATAAAATTTGTATTGAATTTGGATAAATTTTAGACAATTAGCCTTCTTCTAAATGCAATTTCTGGCCAAGAAATCCATAGGGACACATGACTTATCCACATTTATTACTCATTAGAGCAGAGTAATTCCTGTCATGGCTGAACATCAAGGAATTAATCATCATAAATTCAGATCAGCTAATGGACTGAGTAGCCCTCTTCTCCCAAGAACAAATCCCTAGGTAAAAGATATGAAATATAAATTGACCACAGCAAAGAGAAGTGCATTGCAATAATATGCATAGTAGATATATGCAGTTATTATGCTCAAAATGTATATACATGCATGTAGTGTATATGGATAATATATTAGGAAAGTAGATTTACTATGTATATATGTATGTGTGTACTATGTATATACATTACTATGTATATACATATACATAGTATACAATATGTGCATACATATTGAGCATAATAACTGTATATATCTACTATGCATATTATATTTCCTAATACATTATCAATATACTACATAGACCCTACATTTCAGATTGCACAGATAAAGTTTGTGCATACCTTCTTATCAGTAAATTCACTTCAAAATATTTTAAGATAAATATGCCCTATGAACAGAATTTTGTCACTCTTCTCTCAGGTTAAGAATATTTCCTTTCTTGAGTAATAGTACAATGAATTTGGTCTATATATTTTTTATATCTTTCAGCTCTTGCTCCTCCAGTGTAAGTTAGATTTTTCAAAGTAATATAAGTAAAGTAACAACTAAAACACTTTCATGATTAGAAAGACAGAGTGGAACAGACCAAAAGATTCAGCAGTTTGAGGACAGCAGACTGTGCTTGACTACTTCAAAAATTTCTATTGCGAATGAATTTTTCAATATAGATCAATATGATCTATCTTGAGTCCAAGTCACATTGGAGCTGAACACAAACCTGAACATTTTCAGGAGAAAATCTGAAAAAATACAGGTATTAAATTACTTATTACCTTTCACCCATCTTACCATTCTTCCGTATTAACTTTTATGAAAAAAAAAGATAAAAAATAATATCTGACGCAGCTTGCTTTGATGTCTTTCTGCTGCAATGAAGTTCTTGGAAATTCTGTTTCCATTTTCCAGAGGTTATACTGATGAATTTCAAAAAAGTTTGAAGCAGGATTCATTATGTGATCTGAAAACCTATATTTTCTGAACTTTCTTTAACCTTACATTTTTATAATTAGAAAATTCCATCTATTTTAAGACTCTTCTTTTAGTTTCTTTTGTACTCACTTTTCTTGTATGGATACTTTGTACAGATGTCTTGTACTTGATATACTTTGTATTTCTTGTACTTTGTACAGATATCTTTAAAAAAATAATCCACTGCATTTAATTTCTTGTGTATTTAAAGGAAATAAATGTAATTTTCACTATAGAAAGAAAACAAATTCTTAATTTTTCCTAGACATGTGATTTACATTAGAACAAAACTGACTGAGCCTTCTCAATGTGCTCTGGTTTGTGCTTTGTGTTTTATGTAGAGTGTGCAGACTGGATGATTTTTAGGTTGAAAGCAAACCCAAATATGTGCTCCTGAGAACATTTAATGTACTCTAACAATAGCAGACTTTCAGGCCATGAGACCAGACTCGAGCAGACTCGAGCTTAAACAAAATTGCATGGAAGGTCATCAGATCCTCACTATCAGTCTTGCTGGTCTCAATTCCAATCTTTCAATTTCCAATCAATTCCAATTTCTTACCTTTTAAAAATACACATATTTCTATCTATTTTTCTCTACACCTTTCTCAGTGCAATCAGCTTTTGAAAATGTGTATGTCCTCAGGTTTCCTGTGACAATGAAAATAATTCCATCTCCATCATACTATTCATCATGCTATATTTCTCTTATGATAGTTCAATAGAGCCCTATATTGATGATGCCCTGCAAAATTACTGCCAGAAAACACCATTAACAATCTGGATTTGCCGATGACATTAGAGGATGTATTTAATAAGACTGGTCTCAAAATTGGTCCACAGGTTACTCATGGCATTACATTTTTCCAAGTTAGTAATTCCCTTCACAGCATAATCCATTATCACTTCCCACTTAGCTCTTCTTATCCACTTTAAAAGTTCTTGTACTAGCCGCATATTATCAAATTCAAGTCATAATTTCCCTTGTGGCGCCCTATGAAATGCTTTAGTGAAATCTAGACTGACTACACAGAACACATTTCCTCTGTCAACTGCCATTTAAAACCCAGGATAGCAGGGTTAATCTGCCATGATCTACCTTTGACAAAGATGTTTTGCATTTCATCCTGTTTTCTATTTATCTCCCTATATTAATTCTTAGTTTTATATATATGCATAACTTTGAAAGCTTTGTGAATTGTTGATGTTGGCCTGTTAAGCTTATTATTACTTGATTAACTTTTAAACTTCTTTGTAGTAAACATGATGTTTCCTTCTCAATATTAAAAAAAATAATCTTGAAGTTGGTACTCCTAATGAACACCGATTTGCTCAATATGAAATGTCAGGATTTTGATATAAAGACTGATGAAGCTGAAGGTAAAGTAAAATTCAAAGACATTTAAGATGAAACAATTTCTTTACCCAGACCTAATCTTATTAACTTCACTGAAAAGTTATTTCACATATTTGTTAAATCTTAGAAATAATCTACAGCATCCGTAATCTTAATCACAATCTCATGTACACCCCTTGTTCTTTGGAAGTCCTAGGAACTGAATTACACTGTATTAAACATCACTCCAGAACTTCCTTGCCAAAATAGACATCCAAATCCAAATTACAAACTACAATACAATACTAATACCATAGACACATAAATTTAGACGTATTAATTAAACAACATTTTCTAGTTTTCAAACTAGAAATTGAACAAAATTTCTTTGACTTGAAATTAAACAAATTTTTTTAGTAATAAACATTTATTTTTGTAATAATTACTGGTAGTAGCACCTAATTTGTCTTCATGCCTTGTATAAGATAGAGAATCATTATTTAATGAGCATTATGACACATAAGGGGCCCAGTGGAAGGAAAAAATTTCAAAGTTGACACCTTGGCTTCAGGTGATTATGAATTTGCCACAACTCTCTATAGGCTGTTACAGTGCCTAAACATACTAAAGATATAAATCTTACATTTAGTTTGCATTTTAATAGTTTTAGCTTTGAACAAAGATCCTTAGTGTACATTCATCTATCCTTTCCTGTTGCTTTGCAAAATTCAGGTACTTTGGGGATACCTTGAAACATTGAGTGTTGAAATGAATTTAATTATAGTGATGTTGAAAACTGGGGAAAATTTCTAATTTCAATGTTTTTTAAAAAAATATATATTAGGATGATAAATTGTATCATACATTTACAACAGTTAAAAGCAGCTGCTTCAAATCAAGTTGCACTGTGTATAAAATATAGCATATTTGCACAACCAAGAAAAATCTATTACTAATTGCAGTAGCATTTACAGCAGTAAATGTTTCCTCAACGACAGTAACCTTTCTTCATAGCATCCTTACTTTGAGACACTGTTTTTCCAGGTCAAGAAGTTGTTAAAACATCCAGGGAAGGACTTCTATGCCTGAGCAGGCTTTTAGTGAAACTGAGGAAGTTGAGATTGATGCAAAATTTCACGTCCACTGTTGCAAGTTTTTAAATGCTTCAGATGCCTACTTGCCTGAATTCCAGTTTCCTGAGAGACAGGCCAATATACCAAGTAAAAATATTCTTAGAGCAGACCTGAATAAGTGTTTAGTATCACTTTATCTGATTATCTGATCTCTCCAGAGAGCTTCAGCTGGGGAAAAGGTATCCTTTTACATGAAAATTGTGCTAAGGAAGATCTGGATGCTGGATCCCAGTCAGGACAGAAATACTGAGTTTCTTGTGGCTGTTAAGGACAGATCACCAGTCAAAATTATAAAAAAGAAACCTGATTATTTGACCATTTACAGATTGAAAGTTTTTTGGTGGTTTTTTGTTTGTTGTTGTTTTTGTTTTTGTTTTGTTTTGTTTTGTTTTGTTTTGTTTTGTTTTGTTTTGTTTTGTTTTGTTAGGGTTTTTTTTTTTGTTTTTTTTTTGATATTTAAATTCTGCTCTAGAGCTCCAACCTTTCCCTCAACCTAATTTTAAAGCCAAATCCACAGAAGGAGTGAGGGATTTGGCTGTGTCTGTTTTTGGCATGATCTAGTTGCCCAGAAGCTGTCAGAATCCAAGGCAAAATTTTACTTCATCCAGCATCTGATGCTGGGCCTGGCTGCAAGCCTCAGAGTTGCAGAACAGCCTATGTGATCACACAGCACTTTGAGTCCATCAGACCTAAGCTTTTCAGTTAACATTTTACTAAGGGTCACAGTGAAAAGAGATTTACTATATAGCACACTTTTTTGATTTGGAACAGAAAACAATGAGTGTATGTGACTGCCTGAGCTGTCTGAGATCTTAACACAGCTTATTTTTATTAAAGGATATCTGAAGTTTAAAGTGTGACTGGGAGTACTGTGTTGAAAACAGGTTAAGAACAGCTTGATATGTATTAATTAAAAATGAAGTCTGGGTTTAAAATGGAGAGCAGTTGCATCTGGGGGAGTAAGCTAGGAAAAATTCACTGGAGTGAGTTATACCATTCACTTTTATTTAACCTTTAAAGCATGCCTTTATTTGTAGAATAAAGTAATAGCTTCTCCCTGCCATGATTGGTTAGAAATCACCATCTGTAGTGGAAGAATTTTTAGGAGGGTCAATTTTGTTTAAGTCTGGTTACTCTTCTAAATCATTTCGTTAAATCACACATGATTAGATAATGGATATTCTGAAACAGAATTTATTTTAAGTAATCTGTATATTTTATGTTGAAGGCCAGTCACTTATTCAGTTATTAATCAGTAGACAATCAAAATTAAGTTGTCTAAAGATAATGTATAATTTTAATGTATCTTTAAAATATTTATCAAGTCAGAAATGTTTAAATAATTAAATAATAACCATTCTGCTATTTCTTTAGTGATAAAGCAACATTGCTTACAACTGCAGAAACAAAGATAAAGATAGGTAACCTCCTACAGGCCGTCTATTAAGGCTTTGCAATAATATAGTAGATCACTCAAATAATTTGATATCTGTGGCATGTAGTCTTAGAAAGAAGAGAATCTCTACAAAAGAGAGACTCAAAAGATGAAATCTCTTTTATACACTGGTAAAGAGGATTCCTAGTAACCCACATGAGAAGCAGTTTAAAGGTTCTATTTAACTGTATATCAAATTAAAAAAAAATAAAGTAAGGGGGGATTGATATAGTTAGGCACAAGAAATATCCAGAAAATATATATATTTAGTTTAATTTTCCACTTAGTGGATTCAGTTCATGGATTGTAATAGGCATATCTTGAGAGAAAGCTTGCATCAAAATTGAATCTACCACTTGGATGTACACAAAGTAAAAGGTAGAAGGAATAAACCTAGGATCCCTTTTCTGAAGACTAGTAAATCAATTGTATTGACATTAAAGAACAACAAAAAGGGCAAATGAAGTTTAATCACCATTTCAAGCATGGCACTAGATGATTTAATATCTTTCTTCATTCCTAACCCCCCACACTCCTCCCTCTTTAATTAGTATCTCTCAAAAGTTTTAGTATTGTCGGAGCTATTGAGGAGTTCAGACTGGTGTAACGCACTCACTAGAGCTGCACTCCTAACAGCATGCTGCTGTTTTCATACAGGGAACGAGAACTGATCAAGAGAGGAACTGTAACTGAACAAATGCTCTACCCACAGGCACTGTGAAGCAGTTGCTGTAGGTGGGTTGTCCATGTATCTATGGAGGCTGAAGCCCATGGGCTGCCTTCAGTGCAGGTGATTCAATTGGAAACAAGGTGCTTGTTTCCCCAAAGTACAATGTCTTGTAAAGGTAAATGCTTTCATTTACCTGACAAAGAATGTAGGCATGTTGTGGGAAAATAGGGTGTTTTCTCCTTGATATGGAATTTATGCTGCTACATGCTCAAGAAACCAAACAAAAAGGATAAAATTGCATTTATTTGGATTCACTTTAGGTCACTATCTATCTGTTTACTGGAAGTGGTGGGGCACATGAGGAGATATTCAATACTCAAAACCATTGCTGACTAAAACAAATGCTACTGCCCCAAAATAGAAATAGGGACTAACAAACAACATCTGTAGTCATTCCCATAACAGAGGCTAAAGTCCTTGTCGTTATCTTCTCCTGCATCTAGGACAGGTTTAGCTTCAGCCATACTGGTTTTAGTATGCGTACAGAGTGCTTGCTAAGTATTTGCCCTTAAAAAAGGACTAAATAATGTAAACGCAAGTAGGCTTCTTCTCATTGAATTAAAAGGCAAGAAAATGCATGCTCCTCGGAGGAACAAACTGAATCACAGGCTTCAGGAGCAGCATACATAAAAGGCGGAATCTTACCAGTTTACAAAAATATGAAAGGAGGCTGCAAAGAAGATGGGACAGGCTCTTTTCAGTATTATTCCGTGGAAGGACAAGAGGCAACAAAGATAGACACAGGAGGCTTCCTCTGAATGTCAGGAACCCTTTTTTTTCTGGGAGGGTGACCAAGTGCTGGAGCAGGTTCTGTACCAAACTTCACTCCCTCCTGAAATGAAGTGTCCTAGAGCCTCATTTAAGCAGTACCCATAGCCATTGTTCCTTTGCTTCTAAAACTATATCAATAGGATATCAGGGTGGCACAAGCATTCAACTGTTCTGCTCCTAACACACATCTTGCATTTGTCTCCCAAATAAGAAAGCACCAAAATAACGATTTCCGCCAACTTTATGTTTAAAAAGGGAACTCACTCCTAGAGTGCTTCAATAACACATAGTTATAGACTGAATCTATCTCATCTGAGCCACCTACATAAATCCAAAACTGTGAAGTGAAACACTGGGACTGGATGTCTAATTGAAGAGAGATCACACTGAAACAATCCATATCAACTCATAGAACAGCAATATTAGGACAGTAAATGCAATTTCATTAGTGAAAAAAAGATGAACTTTGTGCTTCTACTGCAAATTTTAAATTCATACATTAATTCATACATATTTCTCTCCTTATCACAGTCAAGGAGAATATATAATCATAATTTGGGGTGAGGAACAATAGGTTTGGCAGGAATTCTCTTTTATTCCCTGCTATAAATTTGAAAAGATCACAGGCAAAGTTTTGGGGGCAGGGAAGAGGAAAAAGTTTTAACTTTAATTAGAGCCAGATTACCCATTGCTGTACAGTTTACTGCAGTAGTATTTAACCTGGATAACCCTTGTTAAGGCTTACATCTGGTTTCCTAAGGAGGTCCAGGTAGAGGGAAAACATTGTACTGCAATGTAGCATTTTGAACACAGACTTAGCAATCGGATCCTTTTACGTTTTAAATTTTATATAAGGAGAAAGTATATCTCACTGATAAATTCGAAAATAACCTATGTAGTACAGTAGCAGATGAAAAAAATCATGCATAAAAGGGAAATAAAAGCACAGATACACATCATATAGCAATTCCTCTCCATACAACAATATACTCTCCATAGAGCAATTCCTATTTTACTGAATGAATGTATGGTCCCAAACACACTGAAACCAGCAGACTCCAGTGTGGTTATCCTGGATTTTTATAGTGTGTCTCTATACTTAATTTCTCTGAAAAGAAGGAAGAATCTGTAGGTTCTAGGTATTCCACAGTTCTCTGGCCTCCCTATAGTCCTGCTGTACTACAGAACATATACTACATCTACTGCAGAGCATACACAGAAATTTTCTACCCTAGACTAACTCTTTTAACTGGTTGTTCCTATTTTTTATACACCAGCATGAAAAAAAGAAGGAATATCTTGTTTCCATAACCAAGCTTGCACCTTGAGATGATCCACACTTGTCTTCGACATGGTTCTCCAGTTACAGCTGCAGCTATAGTGTGCTCCCACAAAATCCATTATATAAGCCATTTTAAATCTAAAACTCTACAGATTTGCAACATCTGTCAAGCAACTTGTATTTGTGAAGGGATGGGTTCCAGAAAAAAGTAAACTCCAAATGTATATTTTCTCAAAAGTCATATCCTGAACTGGCATTGCAGATATTAATGACTAGGCTAATAACTGTGGGACAATAACAGCAAAGGTGACAACTTCCCAATATTCACAAAGCTGTCCATCAAAGACAATGTGCTTTGTGGGATTTTGGTGGTGTGGTGATTTTGGTTTTTTTGTGCAGAACACGTGAATACTACTATTCAAGACATTGTTTTCTTATGACAGTCTTTTTAAATAAGCAATCTATATTGTGTAGCTGTTGGGTGTGTTTGAGTGATATGATCTTGCCAAGCAGGGAGTGGAGTGCCTTGTATAGAATAAACTTTATGTTAGTTAATATATAAAGATGAAGCATAATCAGTCATTTTCCTGTGGTGAATCATGATAATTACCGTATTAAACGTTGATAACAGCATTTTTTCTTCCCCTCTGTCTCATCTCATCTTTCCCTTCACTACCCCCAGGCTTCAGCACTCTTTACCAGCCTTCTGGTAATATTCTGTTTTGTACAGTGCCAGTAATGCTGTCTATCATCTCAGGTCTCTGCTTCCTGGAATCATTAATACTATGCTTTGGAAATTATTTGAGGCAGAAGGCTCCACAATTGTACTTACTGGTTCAGCCTGGTTCCTTGAAATTAGGTTTAGTGCATTTTCAAAAGGAGAATTTTGCAGATAGGAGCCCAAATGGATTTTCAACTAGGCTTGAACCTTTTTGAAACCTATGGATGTTGAATAGTCTTTTACTAGTTGCCATGCCAACTGACACCAGAGAAACACTCTGCTGTGTGTTCATCCCCTAGAAAGCTTCACCAGATGTCTTCAACAAATTGCCATGAAAAGACTTGGGTCTGTCAGTCTTGTTAGGAGATAAAAATCAGACTGAAATGTCCCTGTCTCCACTTCTGATAAAACCAGCCCATAAAATATGTAGACCTGCAGTACTCTAACAGAAAACCAGCAAAATCTCTCACCCCCAACCTAACTCCCCCTCACTTCCTGTAGCAAGATTTTTAAAATATTTATGTTCTTATTTCTACATGAAGCACAAGGCCATTATGCTTTGCAGCTGACATCGTCTGGCACTGCAAAGATAGAAGCATCTGGTTGGCAGCAAAGAAAGAGAACAAGTTGATAAATTATTGATTTACATAAATCAACACCCTTTAAATATTGGTCTTTTGAAGAAAAAAAACCAACACTTTTTTAGTGTCAACCAGAAAAGTGTTAAGATGATAAACACCTTATCAGGTGCTTTGAGATTTTCTGTCCTTACCTCAGACACCAAATATATCTTTTCAGTTACTGTCATTGTCTGATGAGGAAGTACAGAAACACAAAAAAATTTTCTTTTTTTCCTAGTGATCTAGTCCTTCAGTTTGTTTTCTTGATTATTTTTTTTTTCCATTAACTATTTTTATAATCATGTCTTTGCAAGAAATAACACTGTATTAAAATACTTCAAAAAACACAGCAAATGATGTTTAAGACTTAATGGAGTTTCAAAGCTGTGTGCCTGTCAGGCTGACCGGAAGAAAAAACCATGAAGAATCAGCAGAAGACGTAGGTACCTCAAGAGAACTGTTCATTGCTTTTAGTGCATATATATATATATATAGATAGATACAAACACACACACACACACATACATGCACATTTTGGGCACTGAGGATACTGTACCAAATGCAGGAGATCATGATTTACATGAATAATCTAAGGTGAATTTCTAGGAGATAATATATCACAAAATACTTCATTCTGTTATTTCAATGCTTGTCAAATTGTCCTCAAAGGAGACCAAACAGTATCTTAATTAGGAGCTATATCATCATTTAATACACATAAATACATAGTTCATATGCATTGTAATTTTTACATTGAAAAGAGAAGTGGTTTTTACATGTAGTTCAATTAACTTTTAAGAGAAAAGGAATATCAATTTTCTATTTTATATATTTGCTTTTCCCCAAGATTTTTTCTTTCCTACTAGTCTGTTATGGATGAAACTTCTCCTAACACTAACTATTCAGTATTTTTTGTTACATTATTTGCATACACTCAATACAAGCATCAGTCACCGAACAACCCTCCATTCATCATCCAGCTATATTGTTCCACAAACATGATGCTTTGAAATGCCAATGTAGCCTAAATCATCAAAGTGCATTCTTATGTGCAAAACTTTGCTTTTGAACATGCACCTAAATTTCAAATTGTTCAGGGAACAAGGCTGAGCCAGCAAGCACAGTTGTGGAGCTTTCTGTCTCATCTGGGCACTCACAGAAAAGTGTTGATGTGGAAGCTGTGTCTTGGCTGTTATCAAAATATGAAAGCTGCAATGTAAAACAGTTTCTTCTTCAATCCCTTCATCACTGCTTCTTCTGGGAGGAGAAAGGTTTGTTGCCACTGTCCTTCCAACACGGACAAATTCCTGTTGAAAAGATGTTAGGAAGTCTGCTATCCAGGCTTCTACCAGCAGTTTTGTCTCAGAGCCACCACTGAGAAGATTGAACCATGTGGCTCAGGGCTTTCCCAATCCTGGTGTTCAAAACTCCTGAGGATGTAGAGCACACTGGCTCTCTGGGAAACCTGCTCCACTCTGGGATGTCTCCCTGTGAAAAAGGGTTTCCTTTTATCTCCAGTCTGAACTTGTCATGTTTCAATGTAAACCTACTGTTTTTCATTATACCATCAGGTTGTCAACAGCCTGCATCTGTGTACCCAAGATGCAGGTCATAGGCAGAAGGATACTCTGAGGTGCCTTCAAAGCCTTCCCTTCTCCAGGCTGTGGCAGCCCTGTCCCTCAGAGTCACCCCATAGTGCAGGTGCTCCAATCCATGAGCATCCAGGTGGGTGTCTGCTGGTCTCACACCAGTGTGGTAAAGTCTCTCCTGAGCTGGGGACCCTAAATCAGAGGAGGCAGTATCTAGCTGTGGTCTAAATTGTGCCAAGTCAAGGTGGATCCTTACATCCCTCCACCTGGCTGTGCTCCTCCTCCTACAGTGCAAACAGTGTGCAGCCTGCACTGTTTCCTTGGCCCCTGACTTCCCAGGGCTGGGCTTGGCATTTCTCCCTTCTGAACTGCCCAAGTCCCATTCCTCCAGTATGAACCATTTCCTCTGCAACCTGCTCCCCAGGGCATCAGCTAGTCACCTTAATTTGGTGCCACCTGCCAGCCTAAGAAGAAGAAAGTGTTATTTTACCTCCTTTTGGTTGTGGAAGGTATTATTAAGTGGGATAGATATCAGGACAGAACAGGTTCTCCACTTGTTAACAGTTTCCATATAAAGTAGAACTCGTTAACCACCACCATCTGCATTTTTTCTGGAAACAATAATAAAATTTAGTCACATTGCAAAGTGACTAAATTTAGTCTCCCTCCCAAATGAGAAATCAAACTCAAAAACTCTGCCCACAGAGGTATCCTGCAGAAAGTAGAAACATTTCAGAAACAGAACAATTGTTGTTTTAATACTGATAATACATCACAATTTAACATGAAAGATATTAATATACTCCCAACACATCTTGGGCAGAAACTCCAAAATAATGCATCCACACATTCTTATAAGAAATTAAAGTACATGACTTCCATAAGCTGAGGTTTATATTTCTAAAAAAGTGCTCTAAATTAACAGTTTTTTCCTCACTGTTGAAGAACTAAAATGTTTTTGGAAAGGACCCCCTTCCAAAATTGTTTTGTAAAGCTCACATATATAAAACATCTATGTGCTCTAGTGTATTTTCTGTGTGAAGTGGTTTAGTTGTCTTATAATATTTATGTTAGCCTACCAAACAATATTTTTCTACTGGCAGCCATAGTGAAGTCCATTAATACTTTAAATTCTTTGTGACTCCCATTCCTCACAGTTATTTTTTTTTTTCTTCACAATAGAGACCTGTACCAGAATATAGCAACTCACGACATTCCTGCAGTCATCTATGGCACCATATTACCAAACAAGAAAAATTCACTAGTATAATTACAAATAGAAAATAAAAGACACTGGGTCTTGAGAAAATATATTAAATTTGGGAAAGGTGATTTTTAAAGAATGTAAAGGAGGAAAGAACAAGAGTAACATCTTCTGAGAAACAGCAAAAAGAGCCATTGGGAAGACACACTAATATGAACAGGAAAGGTGTTAATATTTGATGTGCCATTGCCTCAAAGTGGTTTTTCTGTTTCTACAGCACAAAATGTGGTAACAGAGTAGCAGAAACAAATAATACAGAAGATGAAATCTTAAAGTCCTCATGGAAGATGCTGTTATGTTTACATCTTGCAAAAGCTTATGTTTAATCCCTGAAGAGTAACAGAATTCTTTAGGGTGAGCACAGTTTTTTGATGAATGCTTCTTTACAGTAGAAGAGCAGCCTTTACTTGCCTCTGCTTGATCTTTCAATTGTGTGAAACAGTTGCTGCTATTCAAACACGTTTGTGATGCCTCCAGTTCAATTTTCAAACACCAGCCATCCCTGTAGCAAACTGTCGTCCTGTGAGCTGTGAAGACCTCTGATTTCTTGAGCACATCACTAACTTTCTCTCTTCACCTCTTGTCATATGTGATCATGACACAAATGTCCTTGAATAGTTTGGGGGTCAATCCCTTGCAGCTAGGGAAAGAACAGCTGAATGACAGGATGACAATTTCATACCCATAGAAGTATGGAAGTGATCCCTAAAGTCAATCTTTAAACTAAAAAAGATTATTTCAATCTCAGAAATGAAAAGTGAAGAGCCCTGTAACATCGTAATCAACTAATAATGGGAAATGATTACTCAAGAAAAATCTCTTTTAAAATCATGGCAGGAGCACCTTCTTCTACATCAGACACTGGAAGAGAGTGCATGACTTTGGATGCAATCTAGAAATAAGGCAAGGAAGGGGACTTCTTACAGAGTATTGGCTTATATACTGACTAATATATATGAAGAAGAACTATATTTGTCCACTTGTCAGTTTTTATGTGATCTTGATAAAACTCTACTATTAGAATTTGCATATGAAAATATCTGTATAAAGTTTTGTCTCAAAGGTTGAGTTCTTTGGGAGGAAGAATATTTAAAACTGTGCCACGTGTATTTGGTATCATCGAAGAACATAATATTTCTTATGTGTTCTTATGTATTCTTGGATAAGGTCAAATGCACATGGCACAGTTTCTGCTTTCATACCACAAGAAAGTTTGTGCTGTTTCTTTCTCTTGTATACAGAGATATTCAGACATAGAAAACACAAAATTCTTTCTATTACAGCATTTTATATGAAGGAAAAATTAACCAGAGAAATTACTTTCAAGAGCAATGGCGTCCTGCTAAAGACCAGGTGCAGGAAGATTGGTCCAGGGTTTTGCAGGATCCCTAAAAGGCCCAGGAATGGCCAGGAGGACAAGCCTGCTCTACAGTTAGACAGCTTCACAACAGCTTGCAAAATCAAGGTGTGAAGGGACTGAGGTTCTTGGGAGATGGGGACAAGAAGCTGCTCTTGAACAATGTGCAACTCTCACATCTTTTCTCTGAGATGACTACTACTTTCTCAGCCTACTGCTGAGGCTCCTTTTTCTTCAGAGATAAGGTGTCATGAAGGAGATCTATGAGGCTTTTTTCCTGAAAGCGACAGTATTGTTCTTTGCTGGTTAATCATTTAAATCTGGCATTCTGAGACAAAACCACTGGAAACATACATGCAAAAGTGTAAGATTTGGTTTATCATTATAATGAACATATTATATGAGCAAGAATTTTGCTACTTTAAACATAAGAACATCAATATTTTTCAGGGTCTCTTCAGTTTTAAGAAGTTACAGTGTAAACCTGTAAATAACATGACCATTACACTTATGCTGACCTCTAGGGCACTCTAAACTCAGACATATTATTTGCATTACCCAGAGAAGAAAGCTTCTTGCTCTGGGCTCTGAGCATATAGTTGGCTTCTAATAGTACCTGTTGGCTTTTTTCTAAACTAGGTGAACACCTAATGTGGATTAGACCACTCCCTGAAGGTATTTCAATTCCATAAGCATTTAAGGAACATTACACAATTTAAGAAGTAACAGGTATTAGGGAGATAGCATCGCACTCTTTCAAGGAAACTTCCAAACCTTAGCTCTTCTTCCCCCACAAAGAAAGAAGAAACTTGCATTAAAACAAGACAATATTATTTTCATTCTAGAAAATAATATGGCATAAGAAAGAAGTATATATAAAAAACCCCCATGATTTAATCTCTACCAAAGGTGGTAGTGATGATGGAATCTTTGGCACTGTCATGGATACAGGGTTTTTGCTTGTTTGTCTTTTAAAATATCTAGTTGTTTATCCTTCACCTGCATGTTAAGCAAAATCTGCATTTTTCTAATTATACTGAAGGTGTTGTAAACCATGAAAAGAATATATACTTTCAGCCCAAGGAATTCACTAAGCCAGTAATTTTTGTCTAGGTTAACCTAAGAAAAATGTAAGAGTCCACATACGCATTATATTTCACCTAAGCATCTTCCAAACATAGGTGGCTTATGGATACGTTCAGGTGATACAACCCTTCCACAGCTTTGTCTTCCATTGTTCATCACTACTCCTACATTCCTATTAAACTACACAGACTTTTAGCATCCATAACATCTGTAAGGAAGGAGTTCCAACACACACACTGGATTGTAAAATCAGGAGTTTGTCATGACTAGTATTGTCTTGATGAACAGGTTTGACAATGCAACTTCTTAAAACTTAAGAAACTGAGACCTGAAAAAAACCTGATAATTTGTTCTGAGCTCATATTTTGTAAAACTAATTAAAGAACCTTTGCATCTTACCATAAAGACTGCTAGTAAACCTTATACTGACTTTGCATTTGTCTCATTATTCTATGGACTAGCCATTATTTTATCCATTATTCTATGGATTCATGTTAAATTTAATTTTCCAAACGATTTCTTCATTTGTTGACCAGTTTATACCACTGACACAGGTTTCTAAGAAAAACATAACATTTATTTTTCTGGTGGATACACAAAGAAACAGTCAGCATAAGTAGGCTGTAGTACATACAGATCCTTACGTAAAGTTTTAAAGAACTGAAATTCTACCTTTGACAGGTGAAATCCTCATGATGAGTGCCAGTGTTCATTTTAAATAGAAGAGGCAGCAATACACAGTTACAGATGTGTCAGTCATCATTGTTTTTAATTTTCAAAGGTTTCTTTAAAAGGAAGTTCATACAGCTTCCAGCTTATTTGAGACTCAGCATAATACAGCAACTTTTGCATCACTTGTGATTATGTGGCTGTCTATATCTACATCCCTGTATGCATAAAATCTTGATTACAAGATTATGTACATCTTGACAGTAAACAAATAAACATATTTTCTATTAACTTATTAAAAATTGTTTAAATGTGAAGTCCCTACTTCTTGAAGAAATACCAGTGAGATCTATTAAGTCCAGGTAGAGACCTTGTTACATATCTTCAAGTGAATTTAGTGTGCACAGTATTTTGCTTGAGAAATCAAACAGCAAAACCAGTTTATGAAAATATAAGTCATAGCCACTTTTTAGTACTTTTAAATGTTAGCAATTTCACTACTTCTTTGTGGTGCTTCTGTACCACAGGCAACCACAGTGCAGCACAAAGCCACCAGACTCAAAGCCCTTAAGCTGTCTCTCTGTTGAATTTGACACTGAAAAACCAAAAAAGTTATTGAGACTGGTTTTAAAACCTTTCTAAGGCAACTATGATTATGATTTAACCAGTCAGATTTTCTCCTTTGCTACATTAATGATTTCCTCTTTCTACCTGTTTAACTTTACCATTTTTCACAAGAAAAGAGAGAATTTGTGTGTAGAAGTGCCACAGAAACAAGTGTGTAGCCTTAGGACAAAGTACATTCTTTTACAATTATCTCTTAGCTAGAGCTCAGTTCTGCACTCACTGAACATTTTAACTGAACTCTAGATAATCTACAAAGTAAAATACAGGCTTGGGACTGTTTTCTGCTCCTGGGATGGCTATATGTTTATTCCTCTCATCCACCCTCAGAGTGGCTTTCCCCAATGAATGGATCAATGAACTTACCTACACAAAAAACTCTTGGCAAACCAAATACTTCTTTCTTTAGATGTTTTCTTAGTAGTTTAGACTCAAGAGACAAACATCTTGTCTCCAAAAAGGCCCCATAAGATAGCAGCCCATACAGTTATACACAGCACACATGACTATAACACAAATAATACTATGCAGGGTGTTCATGGTGTGACTCAGGACCATTTTCAACTTTCAGTTAAATTTTCTTTAGAAAGGAACTAAACATTTTAAGTTGGCGATGTTCAGGAGCATAGTGATGTTTCTGTCTCTACTGTGGGCAAGGACAGAACCTTCATGGCAGTTGTGAGCTGTGATTCTCTTTCATAACTAAAGACAAACTCTGTTCTACAGCAGTGTACACCATCTGTAAGTCTAATTCGTACAGCTGAATGAAAAAAAGGGCAAAATGCAAGCAGAGAACAGTTAGAATATTGGGTCTTCCTGTCATATAGAAAATTTGTGAGACCATTTTGTGTTTTAATAAAATGAGCACAAGATTCTTTACTGAAAAGATATCATCAAAGTACTTTTATAGTTAAAGAGAGTATTATTTCATTTTTATTCTAGTAACAATAATCAGTAGTTTCCATGTACTGTGGCTGTGGTTTGAGGGTTATCTAAGTTTAGTTTATGATAATTTTATATGAAATTCACTGTGGGCTTACAGTCTAGTTTTTCTTACCAGTACAGGAATAAATGGTTTTAAAAAGTACAAAGTGGGAACTGCCTTTTATGTTTAAATGGGTTCAGAGAAAATAATATTTGCAAATTTAGTTTATAATAATTTTTCAGAACTGATATGAGAAAGAAATGAGAGTAGAATGCTTACTTCACAGTCAGCAAACAGGGTCTTTTAAAACAATGAAAACTAGCAAGACTTTTAAATATTTATTTCCCCACAAGTGTTGCAGATGATTCAACATAATTATGGGGGTTTTTTTTCTAAAGTATTCTTTAAGACTACAAGGGTAAAACTCTACCAGCATTAAAACCCAAGTAAATACAGAAATTTTGAATTCTGCTGTTACATAAGACTATTTTGGCAAATGGTCACAAAAAGTTTTTTTCATTTTCAAGTGTCACAATTATTTGAGTATTTGATAAAATAACATTAATTTTAAATATAGCCAGTAAAATTTGGTAGCTGATTGACAGTTGGCCACATTAAAGTAGCAATCTGAAAAGCTTTGTTCCATACCATTGGCAGGCAGCTTCAATTTGCTTGAATTAATCACCAAAACTGATTGCAATGGAAGTATACTGTCTCATTTCCTCCAGAATCCTCAAGCGGAAAACACCTAATGAAAGGCTTATGCACAAATCGATGTATTTAGGAGAGGGATCTGGCTACTTTGAGGCTGAAATGATAGCTGACTCATAGTACATCATGGTCCTGTGGTGGTGTCCATCAGGTAGCAAGGCTTGCTAATGTGATTAATGCAGTGAGGGAGACTAGACTACATTTGTACAGCTTCATTCACAGTTTCTCCAGTTTGATATTTTAGTCCAGCTCAAGACATCAAAAATATCTTTAAAAAAACTAATTTAATAGTACTTTTGCGCCATTTAATGTCAGTAAAATGTGATATTATGAACATCAGATCTATGAATGTAGCATTTGTATGATGCAATGATAGCCAATTTGTCTAAAATACTTCGTGGGGTCCAGATGCAAACTTTAGAACTATAGACATTTCTTTTTTAAAGCTTTCACCTCAACAAAGAAAACAAAATAATTTTAAAATCTATTCTCATAGCCATAGGTTAATTTATTATTTTCAATTTTATGTTAATTGTAAGGATGAAGATTCAAAAACCAAACTTTTGAAGAAAATGGTTTAAACTTTCTTGCCATAATTTCTCTAAAACTGAATTGTTGAACTTTTACTGAAGTTAAAGGAATGTTGAATATATTGATAAAATTGATATATTAAAGCCAAACATTACATTAAAGCCACTTTCATGGCTATTATATAAACTAAGTCTATGCTACTTTTGTTATTGAAGAGAATTATTTACTCAAAAGTTATTGTCTAATGCAAATTAGTTCTTTGCAAAAGTGGAATGATAAGGTCATTTTCATCTTAACATAATTAGACCACAAGACTCTCCATTCCTTTTCCTTGAATAAAACAATGCTTTCCACAAATAAAGTATGGCTTACTCTTGCAGAGTAATAATGCTATAAGGAAAGCTCCACAAAGAGAGTACGTCAAGGATTAATGATACAATTAAGCATTGCAAATTTAGTCATTAGCACAATGGTCTTTGTTTAGAAGCATTAAGCTGTACCATTTCAAGAAAAATTGCTATTTCAGATGACACACGCTGCTTAAAAATATAATTGTATTGCTTACTCACAGGACCTGGAAACAAGCAGATAAAGCATGCAAGCTATAAAGGGTGTTTTTCACTGTTAAAGAGCTCTGGTCCAGGTTAAAAAGAATTGTAAAAGTGTGTGAAACCACAGACATTTTAGGAAGATAAAGATGGAAACTATGGAGGAAAATACCTTCTTCTATAGCCCACATATAAACATCACTATTTCCATTGTTTCACTTGAATGTACTATTTTTTGACTTCTTTAAGATTAAACTGCAGATTAGACTATTCTAACAACAAAGTCAAAGTTAATTAGTCTTAACTAACAGCCAAGTTGTAAACTACTTGAGGTCAACTCCACCCTCAGGAAAATGAGCATTAGTGAGACATTTTAAAGCACTGTCTGTTTTTATAAGCAGTGCAGGGAAAGGCTAAGCCAATAAAACATGACCATTCCATTCTATATTTTAATATTAGCCTCTAAAGGACAGAACACTCCCATGTGCTTTGATGACAAAGCCTTGCACCACACTAATAACAATACATGAGTAAAGGAAATTACTGTCATTTTGCTTTGATTTTGTTCACTGAATGTAACAAGCAAACAACAGTGAAACCTCTCTCAAATGACCTGTGATGAGAGTTTCCTGCACTGCTTGGACAACAAAGAGACCCCCAGAGACTGGAGTGAGGCTTCCTCTTTTTAACCTGAAGATAAATCAATAGGGCCTGGATTGATTCTACATTTTGGGGGGAGGGCAGGGAAGAAAAGAAAAATCTTTGGATGTTATTTAGAAAAAGCTAGGCGTGAGCAGCTGTTGTTAATTATGACTTCATTTTCTTCTCCAGACTTTGGTTGCATGCCATAACTGCATGGGGCATGGGGGTTTACGGCTTGAAAATAGCCTTGTCATTCTGTGAAGTCTAACAGAGCAAAGGGGGCTTGATAAATGATAAAAAAGTTCCTTGGAAAGCTCCTTAGATCAGATTAGTTCTCAGTTGTTTGTTTTTAGAATCCCAATAGTCTTGAACAATTAAAAGGTAAATACATGAGGCCACACAATTCATGAACCATATAGAAAATATTTAACAGCTATTGAATTACTCTTGAAAGAAACTCTTCCACCCTTTATTTACACGGTCTGTTTATATGCTCTGCTTAAAATGTTAAATAAATGGAGTTAATCACATAATTAAACTCCAATTTAACTGGTATTCCTTCGTATACTGAACATCAGACAAATGCTTAAGTATCTTGATGAACTGGGGTCTCAGGGTGTGACTCTAAAAGGTACTATGCAGTCTGGCCTTGAGCCAGCAGAGCTAACGTGCAAAGCTTTAAGTCTGTGGAAGACAAATAACATGCTCTTCAGCAAACTATGGGGTTTCCCCCCTCCTTTCCCCTGCCTCTTTCCCTTTACAAGATCATTAGAAGAGACTTCAACATCTGACAGAGCTGAATCTTCAAAACAGTAATGAAAAATCTCACACATTAATTTCTGCATAGTTAAGTTGGTGGTTCAAACAAAGGGAGGTGGTCCAGATAATGTAGCACTGTTAAAATTCATGGTGGGGGGGAGGGGGTGAGGTAGGGTTATGAGATTAAGAGGGTGTTGATTTGTTTAATGCCTATTTTCACTGCATAGTTTACATTGCTGTCTTCTGGAATAAAACAAGATTTACTGTAATAAAAGCTCCTTAGCATTCAATTTATTTGTGCTATTTCCATGATTCCAACTGTTCTGTTTATTCTTTCTATTGTCCTTTTCCTTTTCTAGAGAAAGTGATTACCCTTTAAATGGAATTATTGAAATTAAGAACAGTGAGACATTTTGACCCAGATCTCAGTTTACAGAAGAATGATGCTGCACAGACTATGGTGAGGAAATGCATTAGGAAAATCCTTCTAATTTGCTGCTGTAAAGTGCAGCAGCAACAGGACACTTTTAGCTGGTGTTCAACGTAATTGTGAGAATGATGGGACTCAAACTGCCCTCTATGTGAAATTTATCCTTCATCCAATCAGCAGAAACAACTAATGCACTGGAAGGTATATTATATCTCATCTACTTCCCAATAAAGTCAGTGGTGTCCAATCAGACGCCTATTGTTAGTAGAGAATCTGAAATTGATACAATCACCACATTGATCTACAATTGAGTCTGTCATTTGCTTGCTGCCAGGTCCTCCTCCCCTTCCACCATCTAGCCATTTCAGAGCAGGAGCCCATGGTACAGAGTTTTAGAACACACTAATGATCAGATTTGTTAGGGAGATTGAGCTAAATAATGCTAGTTTACTCAGCCCAGTTCCAAACAGGGGTACTGGTAATGCCACGTGGAAGGCTGGAGGGTACAGTGCTGCACAACTGCCCCAGATCACCAAGGAAACACATGCCCACGCTGAGCCCTACTGTCACACCCAGCCTGGAAGCACAGGAGATCAGGTTGATTGTTTCATTTTACAAGCAATTGTCTCCCAAACCTGCTGCAGAATCTCCTGTTGATGGATGGCTAGTAAGTTGTCTAGACTGGGAGGAAAAGGAAAAGGAAAAAGAAAGCCTCGAAATATTCTTGTGGTTATGAACTCATGGGAATATAGAGATAGGGAACAGGATTTCTTTTGTTCATGTAAAGCCAGATATGTTACCTATGAGACAGGTTCACTCTCCTCACTACCAGACAAACTGACCATAGGCTGAAGGACACATATGACAACTTCTAACTTCAGTCACTAGAAACAATTCATAAATTAATTTCGTATTATATTAATTTAGAAGTTTGGAGGCAATGATCATTATGTGTCATTATGGAATCTTTTATTTGAAGTCTGGAATACAATATTAATCTGAAGAAAACTGTATTAAGATTATTTTCTTCTTGAGGGAGGCTACACTCACAGTTTATTTACTGAATGCACAAATCTCAAGCAGAGTTGGCTATTACATAAACATAAAGGTAAGTGATAATTGGATTATCATTATCAGTACTTGGATTTCCCTCAAAGAAAAATCCATGTATTGCAATATCAACAATTCAGTAGGAAGCACTATCCTCATTAGAGACAAATTCTGATATAACAACCAGATAAATATATCTATCTCTTCCTGAATATGTTAATGTTTAATATGTGGAAGGTGATGAAGTTGAGAAGTCTCTGAGGTCACTTGGTCTTTTCAGCCTGGAGAAGAGGTGGCTGGGGGAGAGCTCATTGCAGTCTAAAGCTTCCTCAGTGGGGGAAGCAGAGGGGCAAGCACTGATCTCTCTTCTGCCAGTTCCCTCAGTACCCTTGGGTTAATCCCATCTGGTCCCATTGACTTGTGGGTGTCTGAGTGGCACAGCAGGTCACTGACTATTCCTCCTGGATTGCAGGGGTCTGTTCTGCTCCCCATCCCATGGGGGCCACTTGCCCTGATGATCACCAACCTTTCTGTTAAAGACTGAGGCAAAGAAGGCATCAAGTACCTCAGTCTGTTCCTCATCCTCAGTGACCATGTTCCTCCCATGCCCAATAAAGGACAGAGATTTTTCCTTGGCCTTCTTTTTGTTGTTACTGGGTTTATAAAAACATGTTTCATTATATTTCACAGCAGTGGACAGATTTAGTTCTAGTTGAGCTTTAGCCCATCTAATGCTGTCCCTACATGATTTAATGACATCCTTGTACTCTTCCTGAGTTGTCTGCCCCTTCTTCCAAAGGATATACATAAGCCCATTGTATTCTATGATTTTGTGCAAAAGCTGCCTGATAGCCAGGCCAGTCTTCTTCTCTGATGGCAATGTTAAATATTAGTAGAAGTTTTTTCACCCAGTAGGTTGCAGGGAAGTCAAATGGGCTCCTCAAGACAGTGGTCACAGCACCAAGCTTGACAGAGTTCAAGAAGTATTTGGACAACACTCCCAGGCACAAGGTGTGATTCCTGGGCTAGGAGCTGGACATAGAGTATCCTTGTATCTTCCAATTCAGAATATTCTATAAATAAATGAAAAAAAGAAGGAAAGGAAAAGGAGAGGAGAAAGAAAGAGCAAGAGAGAGCGGGAGAAAGAGAAAGGAAGGTGGAAGGAAGGAAGTGGCGGAAGGGTGGAAGTGGTGGAAGTGGCGGAAGGAAGGAAGCTTATCTGGAGTATGGCACTGACTATTAATGTTTCAGAAATATATTATTTTCCTTTTCATTGATTCACACATCATTTTCTCCCTGTATAATTTGTAACAAAAAGGGAAAAGACTGTAGCTATTTTACTAAGATTCTGTTGTCCAAGTGAGTACCACAGGTACAAAATGTTTCCTTTTTTTCTTCCTGTTGTTTCAACGCTACCCAATGACTGAAAACTGAATAGCTAGGACAATCATGAGCTCTTAGGGACCAATTCATAAAAAAAAATGCTGCAAGCCATTTATGCACAAATGTTGCTACTTTCATATGGAAACAAGCCACATAAAGAATTCCCCTTTGTGATTCACCAGACCTCTTTATGTTAACATATTTCTCCTCAGTGGTGTACATGAACAGTGCACAATTCTACAAAGGGGATAAGGACAAAAGCAAAAGGATTTTTAGTATTTCTTTCAGAAAAACCTTAACAAGCTCAATGTTTCTCTCTGTTTTTTAGCCCTTTAGTGATCTAAGACAAGTCTGACACTTCTAGTAAGTATTTGCAATTTCTGGAAGATTATATATCGGTGAGTTCTTATCAGTATCATATATGCTCGCAGATAATCTCTAAAAGTATTCTTAAAGACAATGCTCAAAGCCGAATATTTTAACATTTGCCACTTGACAATGCATTTTTAATCTGATTCCTTTAAGTAGTTTCCTTACCAATTAAGATGTGTTTATTTGGGATGTTGGATGACTGCCTAAAATGAATATTAGATACAGATAGATCAAGGTATTACAGTTTTACAATCTCTGTCAGAGGCACACAGGCACACTTCCACTGCAGAAATGATACACTTAAGAGACGGCAGAAGACCTGCACAGGAGCTTAACCTAAAGCCACAGAAACCACGCAACATCAAGTTTCCTCTGTTTCCTGCTTCCTTTTTTCCCTCTCTTGAGACCATATTGCTGCAAATTGCACAAAGCATCTCCAGAAAGAAAGGGTAGAGCAGCACAGCTTTTCATGTGGTCAGTTAATGAATTAGACCCTCTTTGGAAAGAAAGACACATGCTACTGTTCAAAATGGAAGTTCATGGAAGTTGACCAATTGCACAAAATCTGCAATGGCTTGTGTGTCTCTCTTGTATGTAGAAAAGATAATGAAGGCAGTGAAAAACATTAGACATATCGATAGGTAGGATGTGCTTTTAAAGAAGACCATTTAAAAGAGTTTTTTTTTTTTTTGAGAAGAGTACAGATAAAAAGGCAGTACTGATCAATTTTGTATTTTTATTTAATCAGTGTGTAGTCTATAAAATCATCTCACCAAAGGGAAGTCCAGTTACTGCAATTTTGTATCCCAGTGGGAAAAACACACAGAAACCAGAATTTTGGTTAGTGAGAAGAATCAAAAAGTGAAAGAAGAGTAAATAGATAACATTTGTATATAAGTACATGTTAATGCTTTCAAATCTATAATACATATTTACACATGAATTCTGGTAATAGAAAGTCATGGCTCAGGAGATGAGAGCAGGGCTGGCTGGAAGTCAAAGTGCAAGCTTTTTTCTCTGGAAAAGATATGTACCTCTTGAGCAACACTGAGATGCAGAGGTAGATCTACTCCATAACTGAAGCAAATATGTTGCAACACTAATGCCATTGCACTCTTATGTTGCTTATGTCTTTTGCACAGCCTCATTTAAAATGATAAACAGAGTTGGGAACTGGTCTGGAATCAAGTCTTTCTTCATTCTGAAATGCATAAACTATTGGACTTCATAATCTGGATTCAAGTTTAGGGGGGGGTTTTGTGTGTGTTTTGGGTTTTGTTTGATTTGTTTTGTTTTGTTATGGTTTCTTTGTTTTTTATTTGTTATTTGTGGGTTTGGGTTTGTTTGTTTTGCTGGGGTTTTGCTGGGGTTTTTTGAGGGTTTTTTTTTTTTTTTTTTTTTTTTTTTTTGGGGGTTTTTTGGGGTTTTTTTTGGGGTTTTTTTTTTTTTTTTTTTTTTTTTTTTTTTTTTTTTTTTTGTCACAATGACTATGTATTGTTCAGCATTCTCCATAGTTTGAACAGGGGGAGATACTAACCCACCCACAGTGTAACCAACAATTTACTAACTTGGACACTTTACACATATTTATATGTAGAGGCAACAATTTAATATGACCCTCCTTTTTCACCTTTCATGCAATGTACTTTTAAAGCAAAAATTTTCTTGCTTAAAATTTATCCTTTCATAACAGCATGCCATCAGCACTGGGCTCTCTGCTGCAGTACCACACCATGACTGTGGCTGGTTGGTAGCACCTGATGGCAATGCAGTCAGTAGACACAGAGTGTAGGGAGAAGACTGGTACTGTTTGATGCTGGTTTTTTAGAGTTGTTTTTTTTTTTCCCTAGGGGCAGTTCCTTTGCAAATTGTAGCAGAAGATAGGCTGCATTTATGCAGTAACAGTATAGACACAGAAGCATCCATAAATGTGTTGGCTAGCTCTTATGTCCACTAAAATAAGGTAGGAATAGTCAGGCAATATTTAGATATTTAGAGTGGTGCCTGTTGTAGTCTGACCACTCGCTTGTTTGGGAGAGTGCCAGATTGACAAAGCCAGTGGTGAACTGGGAATCTCTTTAAGAGTTTGGAAACAAATGCCCACATTACAGGTCTTGGGATGCCCTCAGACACTCTTTAGCTTACCAGTAGAGATAGAGTCTTAAGGTCTAATTGGGAAAATGTCACCAGTTCTATGAAATTTACTGCTGGAAATTTATTCTTCTTAAGTGCTACTAACTACCCCAGTTTTATTGCAAAATACTATGAAAAGAAAATATTCCCTCTTAAACACAAGACACAGGTACATATAGGTTTTACTATAAAAGTGGCAATTTATCTTTCTTATAGAATTGACAACTTCTTTAGCATCTTTTTTCTAAATTTCTTTAAAAAAACCTGTTGGAATTAACTTTTCAATGTATGATTTCTGAAAATTTTCTATGTTTTGTATGAATATATACCAACATTTTAAAAGTCAGAGAGCACACATCTGCACATAGACCATGCAAACAAACCTGCTAGAAGAAAATAACTGCAGCTGAAAGGAATGCATTTTTAAAAAACTTGAAAATGCTAAATACTTCCTATTTCCACAGGTTATGCTGTGCTGAGAACTAGAACCTATCTCCTCTCAAGCCAACTGAAGACACGCTTGGTTTAAACTTAGTAACACCAAGCTTCGACATGCCAGAATTTTCTCCTCTATACACACAGATGAACAGAAGTCAACAAAGCAGACAGGTTGAGCTTATCTGTTTTAATTTGTTGTCTAGTAATCATTTATCTCAATTACAATTTTGGGTATCATAAATAACCTAGAAGATGAATTTTCTTCTCACGAAATAAGACATGAAAACTGAATAAATAGAGAGGGAATCTTAGCTATGTCTGTTTTGATTTGTCATTATACTGACTGTCAAAGTCACATACCAAATCCAGCCTACCACAATGATAAGGAACACCAATAGATAGCAATGATATTGTTTGTGTGTGTATGTGTGTAAAAAAAGGAAAACATGTTGGTTTTGTCACTCATAATTTGATTTTATTTCCTGTGATTATTAATATGCTTCTACTTGTCATGGTTATCCAGCGAATCAGCAAAGCCCACGCAGCCACTCACTCCCTCCCACACAAGCAGGATAGGGGAGAGAATCAGTAAGGTATAAGGTAGGGAACTCGCGAGCTGAGATACAGACAGCTTATTAGGGAAAGCAAAAGCTGTGCATGCAAATAAAGCAAAACAATGAATTAGCTCACTACTTCCCACAGACAGGCAGCTCTTCAGCCATCTCCAGGAGAGCAGGGCCCCATCACATGAAACAGTGACTGGGGAAGACAAATGTCACCACTCCAAGTGCTTCCTTCTCCTTCCCTTCACTTTATATGCTGAACATGATCTCACATGGTCTGGAATACCCCTTTAATCCACTTGGGTCACCTGTCCTGGCTGTGTCTCGTCCCATATACCCCAGTCCCCTCACCACCATGGCAGTATGAGGAGTAGAAGAGGCCTTGGCTCTGTGTGAGCCCTGTTCAGCAATGACAAAAAAAATTCTCTATATTATGAACACTGTGTTCAGCATGAATCTAAAACACAGGACCATAACAGCCACTGTAAGAAAGATAACACTACCTCAGCCAAAACCAGCACACTCCTCTACTGTTTTTATGAAATACTGTGTCCATGTGTGTGCAATTGTATGATTAGTAACTACACAATCACAGGTTTTGCTTTAAACATAGATTTATTTTCACAAGAAACAATTCTGTACTTGGTGAGTGATGGTGAAAAATAGCAACATTTTCTTCAAGATTTCTTAAGATCTTTTTGTTCAGCCAAAGAAATGTCTCAGCCCTTGACACTCATATTTTAAAGTCTTATCACAGATGCTTATCAACAGTCATTAGGCATGAAAAAACAAAAAAAAAAATTACTGTCTTTGTAGGTTAGTTATAACATTGCACTGACACTAAAAAGTCACTTAGAGATATGCAAGTTTTGAAGCCATTTTTAATCTCCTCATTATACCTACTTAAAATAAACAAGGGATGCTAATGATCTTCTTCTGTGGAAAAAGAAAAACACACACTTCTCCCTTACTCTGGTTCTGCCACAATTCACATTTCTCAAAAGACCAACACAATTCATAGAAACAGAGATTTTTGAAAAATATTCATCACAGGTTTCTTTTTGTTCTTTACCCTTAGCACTGCAAGCCTGATTTACTGTCATAAATCCTCAGTTTTTCTCAAGGCAATTGTACAGTACAAAGCTCTTCTTGTGTCTATCACCAGCAGTACTGTCAAATTCTGACTCAGGAAAAATAAAAACTGCAAAATTGAACTTACCATGTCTGTTTAAGTGATGAATTAGCACAATCTTATATTTGCTTTATTCCAGTGCTCAAGACAATGCTGCAGATTGAACAGCAAAAAGGCTGTTACCACCTTGCTCCTGTACCACTTGCTTTGGTGATTGCAGCTCAGGCTGAAAGCCAGGGACCACATGCAGAAGCCCTCATGAGCACTGTGTGTCCTGCACAACATCTTCCTCCTACTCAAGTCCCATACACTGGAGAAAACTTCTCTGCTAAACATGGAAAGAGCTGTGTTGCACAAGCTGGGGCATAGGGCAGGAGAAGAGACAGGCTACTGCACTGTGCATCCCAGAGAGTATCCAAAATTGTTAGGAAGTGTAAAATATGAGCCAAGTTGCATGTGTTGTTCTGCAGAGGTCTGTATATTGTGCTAGGAAACTGTTTACACTTTAGTAACGTGGCAATCAAGAATCAGAAATAGAAATTAATCATGTTTTCATCCAGATGCATCAATTATTATACAAGATATACTGTAAGCTTTTACCTTATGTTTGAGAGCTGTTCAGTGAAACCTGAGAACACAATTTCAAGAGTTGTTTCTCCCTTACAGGAACATATAGTGGAGTGCAGAAACATTGCTACTGCAGTGTTTCCTCCCCAGATGAAGTATGTGATGTTAGCCTCTTGCCAGACAACTGGAAAGAATGCCTCATCATTAGAAACTTCCCTTCATTTCAAATACTCATTAAGTAATACATATTTAATTAAGAAATAGACTTTTGCCCCCAACCTGCCTACAGAGATTGTCCCTGTAGTGCTCCCAAAGTACTTGGGCATGGGCAAAGAGTGAGAAATACAATTACAAGCTCTACACAAGGCTTCATCCTCAGGAGAGCAGGTAACTGGTCAGGTACTGCATTTCCTTCAGTCTTGCAGCCTAATAAAACAGTACCTTGCTGTGTTTTCACATCTTTTCTGTTAACACCCCAAATTCATTATGGATGTTCACCTGTTTTCTGACTCACACTAGAAGATAAATACTGACTAAACTGCCAAGTTAGGCTTAATGTAGTCTTTCTAAATTCAAAACTTAAGCTCAGTTACCAAAGAGAACATTTAACTTGTCTTCATAGATATTACCTTCATCTTCCAAATACGTGTCCAAGCTTAGGCATACAGCATCTGGAATTTATCACGGTACTTGTAGTAGGAATTTTGCTGTTATTTGCATCAAGGTGTTATAAAAACCAGTTAAGCAGCAATTTACTTCAAAGTAAAGCAATTAATGACATCTCCTTGGATACACCTAGAGGAAGGAAAAGGGAGCTCCAGGACAGAAGCTGAGACCATAAGGAAAGGCCTATGGGGAAGAGGATCCCTGACGGAAGCAAAGTCAAAGTCACACTATGGAAGTGAAAAGTGAGACAAGAGATATCTTTTTTTAAATATATTTGTGCAAATTATATATATATACACACATATATATACGTATATGTATGTATGTATAAATGTATATATGTGTGTGTGCATATATATATATATATATAAATAAATATATATAAAAATAATATTGCTAGTACATGCACATGTAGATCTATCACTTTAAAATACAGAAGAGAACTCAAATTTTCTGAAGTGTGAGAATAAAGAAGGCAAGGACCAGTCTCTTAGTGGAGATGAGAGTAAGAAATTTTTTTCATTCAGCCCAAGTATTAGCCTGTCTGTTTAATATACATGTCTATTTGCCTTCTCCGGAAAGCATCTTGTTTAGTGTGATTTCTAAAAAAACTGCATTCAGGCAGGGGGACTGCTTGATGTATAAACAAATGACTGGTTCATCAGGTTCCATGGCATGGTTTAGGAGGTTCACCTCTTCTTGGGGCCAGCCTCAGTGCAATGCAGCAGGCTTATTCTAGCAACTATCCACTTCAATACCTTTAATGGCCTGGAGGAGGGGTGAAAGTATGCCACCAGGAAATCTGTGAATAACCCTGAACTTGAGAGTGCAGCCAATAGCCTTAAAGGTAGGAATATCACTTAGAAGGTTTTCAAGATTTCAGAAAGATCTAGTCTGAATTTCCTGTTGAAAGTATCTGTGTTTATGCTGTTTTTATTTGCCTCTTCTACAAAAGCAAATTGCAATGCCTCAACATTAAAAATATTTTTGAATGCCTGGTTATTTTCTCATTTTTAATGAAATGCATTTTTGTTGCTTTGATTCTTAAAAATAAAAACAATATCTACCTGTGTCAAACTTAAAAATAATAAAAGTTTGTTTTGAAAACTATCATCTTTTGCTACAAAGAAAAAAGCTCCCCTGAATGGCTCTGTTGTTTCTTACGTTGAAGAAAGCCTTTAAATATTTGAAAAGGTTTCAAACAGTTTTGTGCACATTAAATTCTTCCCTTCATTTCATTCAGATCATGTCCACCTAGCAGCATGCTCAAAAAGTAAGCCCAGGTTGCCTGACTTATGGGTGGCTGCAGGTGGCATCTCATTATATTAATTTTTAAAAAAGCTTGACTATGTTTTGTTTTCACACATAGAAACATTCTTCCAATAAGAGTGAGCATGACACGTACTTACATATGTTACATTAAACATGACTGAAATCACTCCTACATTTGTGCTTTCTATTTAAAGAAGGGAAATTTGCTTTAAGAAAATGCCAGAAAATTGGCCTTTGGTAGAACACCAATGAGTAAAATGAGGAAACTGAAATTAATAAATGTTCGTTCTATATCCTGTTGCTTCTGGAAAAAAAAGAAATCCATAGGTTTTCATTCCCATATCCTGTTTCTTCTGATGTAGAAAGAGAGGTGACTGAACAACCACTAAAAATAAAGATTCTCATTAAACTGAATATTTAGCCAATGCATTCATAGAAACGTAGTTGGTCACCATTGTTTAGATTTTTTTACATTCATTACCTAACAGTAGTCTGTATCTAAAGTATACACATATATATGCATATATGTATATTTTATATATCTATGAAATATATACATATATGCGTATATATGTATATATGCAGTCTAGGGTTCAAAGTGCAAAATAATGTAACAAAAGTCAAACAAAATATGAGGGGAATTGTCAGCAAACTGGAAAGACAAATAATTAATGGAGATTACATTTTTTCATTAGTATTTGTATATTGAACAATTTACTGCTCTCTTTATTTACACCAAGAAAAACCACCTGGCAGATATGACAAAAATGGAAATCTGTATTAATTTTGTCTATCTGAACTGTGATTTTTTTTTAATTCCATTTGCTGTTAACCACATTATGGAAGTCTCTGTCAAACAGCTGAAGCAGGTTCTTTTCTATCTGACAGTAAAGCAGATCATCTGGCTTTTTCTGCATTACTGTCTGTAATCCACTCACAACTTGAAAGCAAGCATCATCTTTCACAGAAGACATAAAGATATCAAAATGCATGTTCAGCATGTGACCAAAAACATCTTTGAGAATTGTCATGGCAAGCCACGAGAAAGTCAACTCATTGGTCTAAGCAGGTTTGGAAAGTTATTCTGCACATCTGTAGCTCAACCCTTTACTGTTTTCATCTAGGGCTCATGCAGGGATAGTGTCTTTTTCTCCCATCCAGTGGAAAATCCATCCTGAACCACACAGTTGTCCTTATAAATATGGTACAAGAACAGACATCCTCCCCCAATACCAATTATTGAGGTGATAAGAGGTTAATAACAAATGAGGATTGTGTACATCCATAAATACCCACGATGGAACTCACAATGAAGAAATCTGTATTTGATTTAATTCTGTTTTTCAAATTACAGGATAAGTAAGAGACCATATTGTACTTACTTACATGGGAAGTCACTTCTATATGTAAGAATTTTAATTGAGATATTCATAATTAAAATGCCAATTAACCTTGATTTTGCCTCCTTTATAATTATTTAAACTAAACACGTAATAACTTTGATGTAGATGGAGAACTGTAAGAAATTTAACGAGATAAATTGCTTATGGAGTTCTACTTCAATTAGTTCAGTCATTTTCTGTTAGTTCTAATTATGTAACTACATTATTTACATTTAGCAAATATATTTAGTATTAACTTTTATTTCATGTGAATTAACTCAATACTCAATGACCTTATCAGTGTACACTTGTGATTTAATTTATGTTTTGTAAACAGTTACTTTGATTCTCATTTTTCCACACAAGCTGCACCAGTTGTAGTTTCTTTTACCAATGCAAGATATATTTTCAGCAATTCAATTCATATATATGGAATGTGTTATACAATTAATTATCAAAGCAACTGGGAGTCTGAATTCACATTTCACTTGCACAAGACTTCTATAAAACTGACATAATGAATTTTTTTCTAGCATGAGTGTTTTTTCTCTTCAGCTGCATTCACATTGGGTTCAATTAGAAGCATTCAGCATTCTGAAGGAGAAAGGTGGGATACTCACAGGAGTGCATCCAGCAGTTTCCTTTGTTACAATAATCTCCTTGCAATTTGTCACTACTTAAATCTTAAATGAATATTCTCACTATCACCATACCTTCCACTGCCTTCCCTCACTTCTATCTGGTCAGTAAAACTGTGAAATAGAACTATACTTTTCATAGGTCAAAAAACCATGAAAACACAAGCCATGATAAACACAAGCCATGAAAACAATATTTCCTGCAGGGAGGGGCAATAGCATTACTTCAGACATTGCATTCTGCTCATTTTGTTTGGGTGCCAATGCTTGGTCATCTTCAATTTACTATGATTAGGAAGTAATTCATGCATCCTATTTTTTTCTCCTTGTAAAATCCTACCAAATTAAATTAAAATATAAATATTTCAATTAAAAATAGAGTTGAAGGAATTATCATGATTTATCATTAAGGAAGTATAGTTTTGTTAATCCTCAGAAGAATTATAAACATTGTCCTAGGTGCTCAAATGGCAGACCAGTCACCTAATCCCTCTGCCAAGGAAAAACAGACCCTTTTTTGCTCTTCTTCAGTAACCTGGTCAGGTCCACTTTCAAAACTAATCTCCAATGGGACATTCAGCAACCTTTAGGACAGATACAGATAACAGAAAACTGACTCAGTTACTGCCATATTCTTTATGATGAATAGTAAATATACTCTTGCATTACAGAATTACTTCCACCATGCCTCACTTCCTCAAAATCTACACAGCCTCAGTCTTACCATGTTTTGTGCAGATATTAAAAAAAAAAAAAAAGGATTGTCCCATCCTTTTAGAGCATCCAACTGAAGGCAAGGTGTGATTTACAGTATTGAAAAAATTTGACATATCTAAGAATTACAGAGTGGACATTGAACCTTTGTTTATAAACAAGAATAAATCAAGCAAACCTATCAGCTTGATGTCTGTCTGTCATATCCTGATCAAAGCAGAAAGTGAGCAATAGGATAGCTAGCACCTAGAAATCAATACATTGTTATCACTAGTGGCTTTACCTGAAAATACAAAAAGAGTGAAAGATGGTCAACATCTGAAAGATTTTCACCATCCTCATCACTTCTCTATTTCCCTAAAAATAATAGGCAGCTTAGCACTTGTAAGAGAGAGATTGCAGTCTTCCCATGTGAGGCACTCAATATTTCCTTAATGATTTTGGCTTGCCATGCGGGCTGCAGTAGAAAGGATGCAAGTGAATTCCAGGAACACATCTGCCACTAATCATCCTGGGGAGAAAGGGGTTAATGGTGGGAATTTTTTTCATGCCAGATTGAAAACACACAGAAATTACATAAATGTAGCTCCTAAAAAACAGATAAATGTCGGGCATTCAGAAATTACTTTGGTATCAATTGGTCCTGGCGTGCATCATCTGCTATGTATACCAGTAAGACTCTGATTTCTTTTTTCATTTACATCTGAAAATTCTTTCTAGAAGTCTACCCACTAATTGCCTTAATTTTTACATATTCCTGAAAGTGAACAACAGTAGGCAACACCTAAAAAATATGGAAAGGGAAACAATAATTCACAAGAGTCAAACAAGCCAATCCAAGGAATGTCTTTTTTATGTTTAAATAATTGACTGAATAGTGAACATTACATGTAGTGTGATATCAAATAACAAATACTAATAAATGGAATTTGCTGCTCCTCAGAAAATACTATTTTCTAGATGTTTAAAATCAGCAACTGAAATATGCATGTATAAGCCATTCAGCTATTTGATTACCAATAATTGTATGCAACCAATATATAAATTCCTTCTCCTAAAATGATTAATACAAATTACTGTTTCCAATAAATTATTGTTTTTTCACACATCAAAGAATTTTAGAGGCTCAAAAATCATGATGCTCCAGTTTTGCTTCTCAAACATCTGCAATATAGATGTGTTTCAACAAAAACTGTGTACAGGCCCAGGACCCTGCTGCCTAGTGACCACTGTGTTTTTAGTCAATAGATCACAAGTATTAAAAAAAATTACTGTTTTCCTGCACTTTATGATAGTAGTAGTCAGAATCTGCATTCTAATCATACACATGTTTAGAGAATTATCTGACACAGCTACTTAGTTTTTTAAGTCAAGAGAGAAATCCAAACAAAGAAGAAAGGTGGTGGAGTCTCTTTTAAAATGTTGGTTTTTTTTTTTTTTTTTTTTTTTTTTTAAGGGGGGGGGGTTTTTTTTTAAAATTTTTTTTTTTTTTTTTTTTTTTTTTTTTTTTTTTTAATTTTTTTTTAATTTGTTTTTTTTCAATAAGAAATGACTTTACACTGCACTGGTAATAAAAAGAGTTTTTTTGCCCTAAATGACTCTTATATTAGCATGAATTGAAATTATATAATTTTCAAAGGAAAATAATTGACTTCCATACTAAAGTAGTGGGACAGAGTTTTAAACTGAAATGACCATTGCCATGTAAGTAATTTCACAACATTTGTACCTCTGTGATATAGATAGAGCTGTTTAATCTGAAATATTCATTGGCATGAATTTATGTTACGAATAATATATAATCTACTGCATATGTCTGTGTGTAAGCTGTAGATATTAGTACATTTTCTAGTTCCAAACAGCATCTTAATTGAATAATTAGGTTTTTGTGAACCTTACCCACATAAGTAAACAAATGTATCCTTGTTGAATAAGAAACCACTTATTTTTTAAATTGACTCATTATTTTAAAAAGAAGTTATATATATATTGAAAGCATATAGAAGACTAGAGATCATTGTTAAGGATATTGCCAGTACCACAAAATATTTCAGGAACCATTGACCTTTCTTCTTTGTTGAATAGTTACCTTTTAATACGAATCCCTTTCCAGAAGATAAGATGCTGCTAGATTTCTGATACATTAGTGAGAAAAATTACCTAGAATAATCAAATCCTACAATAATACAATTCTATTGGTAGTAATTTTGTCTTTGGCTGTTCAGAAATGAAGTTCTTTCTTTTTTCCAGACAAAAGAAACAAAACTGACAATTTTTCAATGTCTTTTTCATATTGGGTTGATATTTATTTTGAGACTTACAAACAAGTACAGTACATTTGAACTTAACTTTTGATGTAATTGTTCCTATACAACTTGTATTTAACATCTTTGATGTCTGAGTTAGTGATCTAATCCACTGTGTAACTCAGCTTTTATTGATCTGTTCTCATGCTGAGCAAATCAAGTCTCACTTTTATGGCAGAGATTGAAAAAGATAGTAAAACTGCCTCTGAGACAGCAGTTTAAATCTGTGCAATAACAGTGGAGGCAAGAGATAAGACTTTTATTACTCTGCCAAACTTCACATGAACTCAAAGTGTCATTAAATTGGTATGTGTCATTTGCCACATATATTTATTTTACTAGATAAGTTGGTAACCACCCATTTAGATGCAGTGCAGTACCACAATTTCTTTGCCACATCTTCTTTGCCACATCTTCACAGAATCTACCTCTGACACTCAAAATACATTTGAAATACCTTTCCTATAGTACTTTGCATACTTTTCAGATTTTCTGTTCTCATGCAGTTTTCAAAAAGAATTTTTGAACCTCTTTTACTTGAATGAATTCCAAAAGCAATTTTCAATAGTTATACAAGTGGGACCATTTTTAATATGCTAGTCTGTCATGATGAAAGAAGATTAATTCTCATATACTCAGAGCTTTTCAATCATGTTCCATAATGTGTGAGTTCTGTAATGCCTAGTGTTATTACATTACTAAGCATGGAGGAAAATAAAAGCAGCAAAAGTGCTGTATCTCAGCTTGATGTTATTGAGCGTAGTTTTACTTTAGAGGTTTCCTATTGTGGTATTTTTTCCATTGTTCCTTAAGAAGAAAGACCTGATGAGCACACTGAAAGCAAACGACATGTGCAATAGGTGATACTTTCACTCCCATATACAGAGCAGTGGTGAAGCAGAAAATGCTTGAAAATAGGTTGCCTGATTTTTTAAAAAAAGTTTAATGTCCTGGAGTTTGTCCAAGATTGATGATTGTATCTGACAACTTGCATGCCTATCAATCACACTGTTCTGGTGAACAATCTATCTTCCTATCTGAAAGTCAAGGCTTTTATGATGTTTGACCTACAAAATGCTGAATATCCTTATATAAATCATAAAGAAAAGTTACTCTTTGTTTACATTGTCTCTCAGTTTTAAAGTATGCATGCATAGGCACTACATAAGTGCAATGTGAGAATGGAATGCAGGGCAGAATAAACTAGAATTTTATAATACTCGGGGAAGAGGAAGAGCCACAAGAGTCTCTACGGTAAGGTCATGTGAATGAAATGTATGTTCTTGTAAAGGTATATCCACATCAGTGAGATCTATCAGTCTACTATAATTTGTTAGCTGCTTCTTTTTTCTGAGACAGCTGAAGGATTGGGAATTGTAAATGAGAATATGAATAATGAAAGAATATGACGCAGGTCTAGAATAAACTATTCTAATCTAAATTGTACATTACTACACAATTTCATTTCTTATCATTTGATATCAAGTGTAGAAAGAATTTCTAAAGCAACATATTGATTATTTGTCCCTTTTCATATTAGAGTTAAAAGGTGTAGGGACATCACTCAAACTCTGATTTTTCTTCCTTCTCATCCCTAAAATCACACAAACAGTCCTTCAACATTCCTTAGGTTGTCACATGGCAAAACCGAAGAGTTAGCAGTGATAAATACCATTAATCTAGATATACTGCCTCAATATGCTCAGCTGCTGTCTGAGATACCAAGAGGTCCCATCTTTAGTAAATGCATTTAGCATTTTTGTATCAGGGCCATAGTGTGGCTAGGAAACAGTTTCAGTGAGAGGATATTGGAGGGGTTTTAATCTCCTTTCCTTCTTCTCATTATTATTTATCAATGAGACAAGTATTTCACAGTCCTGCAACCTGGTCTTACCAGGACAGAGTTATCCAGCCAAACTAAGTCCATAATTGGCTTTGTGGACGAGAGTTTTCCAGCCTTATGAAGCACAGAGCTGGAAGCATTAAGGCTGTATAATCCATCTCTTTAGGATTTTGAATTGCTTTTCAAGAGTGTGTGAAATTACACACAGAAAATATTAAAAGGAAAGTAAATTTGTAAAATTCAGTGCTCACCATTGATAGCAGGACTTAACTGACTCAGTATCAATTTGGTCACAGCAGCACTATACAAAATGCCAAATGATAAGCAAAACCAGCACAAAAACTATTCTAGACTATTGACAGCCAATGGAGTTATCAGAGATTAATATTTTTTAAAAAATGAGGAATTTATGAAAGATTTTTCTACTGTCAACAAAGTGTTATAAAATGCAGAATGAAGGCACTGGACCAACAAAGCTGACCAAGTCCTGAAATCAAGTTGTGCAGTCACTCTGTCAGGAAAGCAGCCTAACAAATGGGTATCAATCATCTTGATTTCACAGCAAATAAGTTTGAAGAGCTCCTGATGGCATCAACCTTTTGGCTGCCAAATTACACATTTCTTTCTTAAATTCAACAGCAACCTCCCTCATACTGCTTTTTGAAAAGAAAGAAACTATTTTGCAATTTTATTCTTTTGGCTTGAATACCAGAAACTGTTAAATAGGAAATTTTAAGTATTGGAGAAGTTTTGATTGATTGTTTTATTTTTAAACTTGAAGATTAATCAAATCTTGAATAAAAGCAATTTTTTGTAAAATCACACAGAACAGCAAGGGATCAAGTAAATTCTTTTTAGGACAGCAAGAATGAGCTGCTCTCCACTGTAAATAAAACACTTTCTATTATGCATGATGAAAAAGATGTCTCCCAGATGGTACCCTTGAGAAGAATTTCTACATGAAGCAAAATCTGCACTTCAACAGTGTAAGACCTCTGCAAATAAAATTTAGGAAACCTAGCAGTGAAATGAGACACGACAATCAACATTAGGGGACTCAACCATCTCTCTTCTGGAGGTGTGAGAATAATAAGACAGAAGCCTTTAGCAGTGCTGAGCCACATGAGACTGACACAGGATATCTTCAGCATTGCTGATTCCCCACCTGGGGGTCATGACCCCTTGGTGGATAGTGAGGCTATTTTCTAGGGAGTGCAAAAGTTTCTTTCAGAAACTGAGCGTTTATTTAAATCCGTTTATAGACTTTCTGACTGTGAAGATAAGCTCCAGGAACAGTTACCCTGACTAATGGATACAGGAAAACAGACTATGGCTAGATCCTGAGACAGGGTGGAAGAAATGGCATTTCTCCTCTCTCTGTCCAGGAGATCAAACCTCCGAAAAATTCTCTTTCAGCAAAAGCAAATATTCCGTATAAGCAGGGCTTCCCTTCAAAAGAGGAAAGGCTCTCTCAGTGCTGTGCTCACCTGCCAACGTACGAAATGCAGGCAGTGCCCAGGCATGCCAGCACGTCTCCTTCATACAAACTAACCTGTCCTGTCTCACCAAAAAACATTTCATAAGCACCTCTTCAAAGGGAGGCAATGCCATCTGATAGTGAGGGTGTTGCATCATGCTGCTTTGTGATGCTGGCTCTGCACAGCAGCCAATTTTTGCTTTCCTTATTTCCTCCTGCCAGCCTCTCACTTTGTAAGTTTTGTTTCATATGTGGAAACAGAAACTCTCTGAGATGGACAAATTCACAAAATTTATGTAGCATTGAAAGTAACAGGATCTGCATCACTGGGGACTCCTAAGAACTATGTTAATAATATAAACAAATATTCATCAGCTCCTTGACTTCTGGAAATCTTGTCAGTTCTCTGAGAGTTTTTGATGAGCAAAAATTTAAAGTTGAATGGGATAATGTTAGATGGCATGTGAGTAGTCTGCTGTATTTTTCTGTATTACACTTGAAATCTTAAGCATCAAAAGCTTCCAAAATTGAATTCTAAAGCAATTAATTTTGATTAATGCTTAGATTGTTTTCATTTTTATGTAAATTAAAATAGAAAAAGTATAAATAATTCATTACTGAATTTGTCTTGCAATTGTTATATTTCTTTATTGCACACAGGATAATAAAACTTGTTTTAAAGCAAAGTACTTTATTTAACTTTGAAACACTAAGTTTCAAAATAATGCAATTCCAATAATTTCATAAAATACATTGTTGTATACCTGAAAATTGTAAGAAAATTCAGAAATCTTACTTTAATATTTTGGTATTCATTTAAGTATTCCTTGGAAATGTAAATGGATAGTCTTTGGTGATCTCAGTCTAGTTCCTAGTAAATGTCCACATCACAAAACCACTACACTTAATTTCACATGATTGATAGTCTCCGCTTAACTGAGACCTAGGGCTGAGCCAGCCTGGGGACTTTATTACCTCCCATTCTAGTAAGGGTGGTCCAGCCAGGTCAAAGTCGAGGTCAATAGTAGGACAGAAAAGGCACTAATTTTGCTTTGAAACAGACTACTCTTCATGAAACAAAGAACTTCACTTTCCAGCACTGTTTCGTGACCAGAGATAACCTGTCTAGGAATGAAAATGTCTCCAGTAAATATTATCTTCTTCACATTCTGCTTTAAATCATTTGAAGTGTGATATTTAAAAACTTCCCATATTAAAGGGTCACTAATTAGGTTTGGAAGGCATATTTTGTACTCATTTCTGAATTCTTCTACCTGATATAAGCCACAGAGAACACTTTTATACCTTTCTTTCCTTTTTTTTTTTTTTTAAAGAAAGAACACATTAAATATTTGTGTAAATTTTACTTAGAATTACTAGAAGTTTTCTCAGCTTACTCGAAAAATCATCTTTCTGCAAAAAGTTTATGAAGGATCAGAGTACTAGAGATAGCTGTCTGTACTCTTAAAATATATTTTTATATAGTACTTACCTGCGTAGAATTGTGCCTATGGTCAGTTCTGCAAATATGAAAGTCCATTAGCAACTGGTTTAAATCCAAAGTAACACTAAAAGTAAGATTGGTGCACCCTGAAAAAGCCAGGAGGAGGGTAATCTGATGTGTTTGGTTTGATTGTGTATTTTGATTTCCATTGCAAGACATTTATTTTCCATTAGAGACAAGGAATAGAATGCAATGACATTGCAGAGAAAAAAAATCACAACTGGAATAAATCATGTTAGTCCCAAAAAATGAACGTGAAATCATTCACAAATCCATGTGAAGTATTACATTTGTACTTAAATTGTACTAAAAATAGGTTGATGACAGCCAATCAGGCTTTCAGATTTTTCTTTTCTCCATATAGGGAAGTCCACACTTAAATTTAGGTATATCCTGAACCTCTGCAATTTTGACACTCCCCCATTTTTACAAAAATAGTTAACAAATATGTGTCTATCTCTTTTTCAGTGAATTCATTACACTCCAATTTTTTTAAGGGAAATAGTAGCTTTCTTTATTGTTTGAAGTGGAAAACTTGTGTGAGACTGTACTGAACTAAGCTTCTGTATCTGCAGAACTGGTTTCCGCTCAACAAAGCTGTGGACTGTGGGGAAGTTGCTCAAGGAAAGAACAAAAAAGTGATGTTTTTCTTTTTTATTACTCTTTGGTAATAGACATTTGTTGGGGAGTTAGGTTTCTTTTCTTTTATTCCTTCTTAACTATAGAATTTTCCCCGTAAGTTGCTAAGAAACACTAACTACTGGGTACTTCAGAAAACAAAGAAGTGGCCAAGCTCAGGCATCTGGTTGTGCTTCTCTCATCTGAGGGGTTTCTCCGTGAAGGGTGGAGATACCCTGAGAATTGGGCAGGCAAAGGGGTGGGGGCAGCGGCTAGGCTGGCGTTCTCACCCGCCTTGGGAGGAGGACGCTGGGAGCTGCTGTTTGGAGAACGGCATTCCTTGCTGCCGCCAGAGCCCAGCCCAATAGTGCTTTTCTTCTGCCTTGGGATCTTGAGCTCGCCCCTCTCTGTCCTGCTGGGAACTGGGCTGCCATTGTCCCACTCCTGCTACTTCTTCAGCACTGCTCCAAGCTTTTGCTACGCTGTAGCCTCACACCTCCTGCCATCCCAGTTGTCCTGTGCTTCCCGCTGCAACTCCCGAGCTTCTGATACATCTCATCTAACAACCCCTGAGACTGTTTTGTTCATTCCTGCTGTTCCAGCTTGGTGCTCCTCGGAGCCTTGATGGAGCACGGGGATTGACTGCCCCCGGGGTTTGTGAAGTGAAGCCTCTCTTCCACCCCTTCCCGTTCGGGCCCAGCCGCCATTGCCGCGTGCTCCCCGAGCTCGCGCCACAGCGCGCCCTGCAGCCGTGGGGGAATCACCACACCTGCCCCGCCCCCAGGAGCCACCAGCGCCCCTGCTGGCCGTGCCAGGAACTGCACCCAAGCAAACCGTGCCTCTGGCTGAGAAGGCTGGGGCTGGTGTTAATGCCGCAGTTGTTGTTGTGTGTTTGCTTTGTTATACATACCAGTAAAGAACTGTTATTCCTATTCCCATATGTTTGCCTTAATTCCGAAGTTATAATAATTCAGAGGGAGGGTGTTTACATTTTCTATTCCAAGGGAGGCTCCCCACTTCCTTAGCACACACCTGTCTTTCAAACCAAGACAACACTCAGGTGCAATGCTTTCATTCAGGAGAATATGCTACAAAGAAAAATTTAAATTTGAATGTTGAGCATTTAAATTCTGGGAGAAATTAGGATTTTGTTCATTGTAAATAAAAAAGGCATTTGAAAATCTCATTTAGGCATTCTCAAGTGGAAGAGACCTTTATATCTGAGGCTTTGTTGTTCCTAATTTCTGATATATGCTAGGATACTCATTTACTTTTTTAATGAAAAGACTTCACTAGAGCAAATTTACACTCAAGATTCACAGTTCCCATTTCCCCCTAGTTTGTGCTGGAAAAATTATGAGCTTACAGGTGATTCAGCTAGCAGTGAGGCCATGCAATTCAGTTTTAAGACATTAAAAGTATCCTGATCTGTCACTGGATTGTGTCCCTAAACTACAAAAGCTAAGGTTTTAAACTGAAGAAGATCATATAAATTGGTTCTATGAAAGAAATTATACTGCAGTTCTTTTTTTTTTCTTTTCATCTTCTCATCAATAACTCATTTCCTGATTGAAACTGTGTAGTCTAGCTTAGCTAAAAATGAAATAAATATATTAATATAAATGGACTGAATGAATTGAGATCATATTTTTGAGCTTGAAGAAAACACATTTCGGATGAGGTATATTAAAGGGAATATGGATACTCAATATAAAGAAGCAAGCATCTATTGGTTGCTGTGAAAAGTCTTACAGAAGGGTTGCAGTTGTGCTGTTGATAAAAGACCCAGAAGACAATATAGAATTATTACACTTTGTAAAAGCAAGGCTTGAGTAGAAGTCTTCTGCAAATAAAGCATGATCTGCAATGAATTGGAACCATATGGAAGAAGAAAAAACCCTAAATCTAAGAAGTAAACACTTATGTTCGTAGTGGAGATCAAAAGCTCCCATAAACCATCTCCTACAAAAAGGATGGAGAAGTCTCAGATTGGAAACTTAGTTTATATTCTGCAATTCCTTTCACACTTCTTAAACTAATTGCTAATGCAGAAAAGAGACTGAGAATCGTATGACTTGCATACTGGGATTTTAAATATGTGTGTGTATATATATATATATATATATATATATATATAAAAACCAGAAAAATAACCTGATTCATCAACACATTCCTTTAGCTTTACAGTAATGTAACTTTGACAGCAATGGTAATATATTATTGTAACAAAGGAATTAGTGTTGAGATGAACTGAAACCACAATAAATTAGTGATTTGGGGGATTTGCTTTTGGTTTCCCTTCCCTTCCCTTCCCTTCCCTTCCCTCTCCTCCCCTCTCCGAATTCTCCAGGCTTGTCCATCATGTCCTTTATTTTTTGTGGAAAGCAAGAAATGAGGGAAAGATACCAGAACGACAGTGATTCTCATCTTCTTCAGAGTTTTATCTCCTTGACCTGCCACAGTAGGCCTGTATTCTTAAAAACTCTTAGTACTTTATAAAGCCTTTGTATTTAGCAACAGCTAAAACAAAGAGATAAAACTGGAGTTTATATTTGGTTCATTCATCTTTGCCTCTGTAACAGAGCAACTAATCATTCAAAGACATGTGTGTTTGCTCACCTTTGTATATAAAGATCTGGAATTATTTTCAAAATTTTAAGGTAAATACACAGGTAAATATTTCAAGATTAGGTTCTAAACAAGAGTAATGGATTAATTTTACTTTACTATGTAAATTTCTGTTCTTTAAAAAATGTTTAGAACCTCAGAAGTAATTTATTTTAGGAGACCTTTTCTTTTGCACTTCTAATAACTTCCTAAGTCAGTTAAACAGTATGCCAACTTCATTTCTTCAATAGAGCAATAACTTAACTGATTATATTCTATAACTTTGGTGTTCTGGAGACATTTTAATTGGTAAGAATGCAGGTATTCAAATTAAAGAGAAGATTCCTAGGCACCACCTTTAAAAACCATAAAATTTATTAGAATGAGTTTCATTTCCTATATTAAAGCAGACAAAAAAAATTAATTTAAAGCTGATTTTAATGTTACCTGCTCATCTTAATATTTTTTGTGTACCTAATTCAATTTTAGGACTTATAAAATAAAAATAACGGTTGAGTTATAGTTAAGTAATATAGATGTATTAGCCCTCTTTAGGAGGACTTGCACAAAGAATTTTTTGTACAATTGATTTTCTAAATAGTGATGCTTATGATCCCTGATTTAAAAATCTGCAGTTTTATCATTTGATATCTTAGTATTAAAATAATTTCCATTATTGACAACATCCTGCTCAAATATTCTTTATAACTAGAAAAAAAATCCAATATTTTAAAACTTTCACTGTCATTTGTTCTGATTTTAGGGGATTTTAGTTTTGGTTTAAAAGTTACAGTATTTGAGTTCTAAAATAATCTGAAAATCTTATTTCTTCTTCAAAAAGAAAACAAATATTCAGTGACCAGCACTGAAACTGCGCAGCAATTCTAGTGCCATATGTAGTGTGATTCAGCCAGTCTTACTTGTTTAGTGCTTACTTCATTATTTTCCAACTATTTTTTATTACATTTAGCAGGAGTGAAATGAAAAAAAAATCAGAATTCATTTAGCTAAACCCTGTTTTCATTATAGGTTCCCTTTGCCTAATGATGGAAACCTGTCTGAAGTTCAGACAATAATATATTCTGCATTATTCTAGCACTAATCAGAATGTGCCTCTGATTAATCAAATATTCACATTTGATTAATCAGAGGCACATTCCAGAAGAGATAAAACTTAGTCTTAGAAAATCCCACTTATGGCATACCTGGTTTTTTTCCAGTCCTGAAGGTACATAGTGACTCTTACTTTCCCTTCCATATCTTTGGATCTCTTCACACTGTAAGAAAATGGTTAGCAGTCTGTACTTGCATTTGTTTTACACTAGCTCTGACCAAAAAAGCCCCTCAGAAACATGAATTCTCCTTCTGCTGGGCTGTTGTTCTCCAGTGTGTGCTTCAATTAATGAAGCTTCTGTTAGATTATACCTCTTTAGTTCACACACTCTTTGCAGTTCAGCCCACATGTCTTTCCTCAAGAAGGAACATCCAGGTAACAGACAGAAGCAAAATCACAAGGAGGTGGCAGACTTGAGGAATTCGCTGATTTTGAGCTCCTCTGAAGCTATTAAGTTGGGAATACAAATATTTCAGAGTTACTGTGGCACCACCAGTCCACTGCTGATAAAAGATGTCATAGAGTTATTGTCCTTTTGTCATGCAGGAGTGCTGCCCCTGAGGCCAGTGCTGAACTGAACAAGAAACCAAACTGCATGCACATATTATATATGTGTTGGTCCAAGATAGTTCCCCCATTAGGGAAAAAAAACCCCAAAAACAAAAATGAAGCAAAACCCAACAACATGCAGCAACTTCTAGTTCTTGCATTTTATGCTGTTTGAATACCCTGGTGTACCTAGCACTGAAGGTAGCACAAAATGAGGAAAATAAAACTTTTTTGACAGGAATTTAAAACCTACAGGTAGTAAAGGGACAATACAAACACAAATCTACAAGATGTTTCTAGGACATGCAAAAGGAGCAGCGGAGAGTTTCTTCAAGTAATAATTAATTTCTGGGAGTCATATTTCGTAAAAGAGTGGGGATGGGGCAACATTGTCTATTTATCATTGTTGTAAGGCAGGCTAGGAAAAACACAAAGTGCAGTCTGGATGGAGGAAATACAGAGCAGAGCTGTGACTGGGGGGAGCAGTGATGTCAAGAGTCTCTCTCTGGAGAGAAATTCACACATTCATTATGTTTATAAGGCTCTTCTGCCATATGGATTCCATGAAGGTTTGAGTGAGCAAAGCCTGCATGCCACACCTGCAGTCGCGAATGCCAAGGGCAATCACTCCCTACAGACACCTCGTAATTGTTCACTGGTTTAGTCCAACAGAGAGTGCTTCTACAACTTCTTTGCCAGAATTCCCCATGCAAACTGTTAGAAGGATGTGTACCTACACAGCTCAATGTGCAGTGCTTCTAGCAGCCTTTTGGGCAATTTCTGGGAGCTGGAAAATGTTGATTCCTAGCCTAGAGGGTGGCACTGGGTAGTACAAGGCAGATATCCAAACTGCAGAATTCATGCAACTCTTTGCTGTGAAAAACAACAGACAAATCCAACATTGCCTGGAAGGGGAAATTTGAGTCTGCAAGCTGTTAGACTTTAGGTACTGATAAGGAAAGGGATCCTGCACTGCATTTTGAAAAAAGTACAGTAAACACAATTCCAGTCAGAACAGGTCATTTAAAGTCCTTCCTGCCTCAGGCTTAACATGACACTTAAGTGCTACTACATGTGAAAAGAAAAAAGCAATTCAGCACTCATAACAAACAGCTTTTCCCCCATCACTGGGGCTAAAACACCAAAGGATTTCTGCAAGCAGGGGAATTGCTGTCTGCAGAGTTGTGTCGTGTTTTTATTGGGTAACCTTTTTGTGCGCATTGAAAAAATAAATGCTGCTCTAAATAAGAATAAATGTGAAAGTATACAAAAATAATTTTATATATATAAATGTCAAAAAATGTGCTTTTCTTTTCAGACCAACTATACTGGAAAAGCCAAAAAAACTTTTAAGTTCAGAAGGCAAATTCTTTGCTTACCACTGAAAATTGCAAGGAATTAGTTTCCCTGGGCTTCTCCAGGAAGAACAATTTTGGTGACCGCTCTCAAAATTCTAACATTACAGACACACAAAAGGGAAACACAGAATTTTTATCCCCAGCATAAAAAGATTTGCTAACAAATTTTATTATTGAATTTAAATTCACTTTGATATAAGTAAAACTTTGGGTTTCATAGCCATAATCCTGATTGTGAAACCACTAGGTGGAAGGCAGTAGTATATGTAATTCAGCAATATATACTGAAAGGATTTCCTAAAGAATGCAGCAAAATAGTTTTCCTGGTCAAATATAATTTTTTACTATGAAATCAGTACAAGACATAAAAATTGTGAAAATTATCCTAAGCTTTCTGCCATCTGTTAACTATGGCTCATTCTGGTAATTTGGGCATTTTACTGCTGTCATGAAAGTGAAAATTGTGAAACAATACAAATTGTGAAACTTGTGAACAACACAAATTAGGTAATTAATTTTTAAAAATTGATTGCCTATATAAAATGTTTTCATTTTCCTGGATTCCTTGTCAATTAAATGCAAATACTTTTATGTATATTATCCTTTAGTAATATACTAAATACATTGGCTCATGACTGACTTCTTCCAACTCAAAATGGAAATATAAGGATCTATTTCATTAAGCAAATAAAATTTTTCTCCAGGTTAGAAAGTAGAAATCATTTTATTCAGCAAATTAAATTCTGACTTCATCCGAAGAGTTTAATCTTTTGGATAAAAAAATATTTGTTTCATGCACTCTTGGAACTTCTGCTGAAATTGTCACCAATGAGCACAAATACTCATACTAATGACTTAAAAAAATTAATAGGGTTGGATGGATTATTTCATCTTTTCCTCTATTGGCTCTAGAAATTCCTGTGAGTCATGTTTACACACAGCTCACTCACAGCTTCTGCAATCATATTGTTTCCATACTTCTACAATCATGGAGATAGCCTTTAAGCAATGAAAAAAATCATGTATACGTAAACAAAAATCTACCTAGTATCACTTCAATATGACTACAGCACTCTCCTTAAGAGGGACTGCCCAAGAGTTAATGACTTTTTTGACTTTCAAACTATACTCTTACCACTAGAGTAGTTGGTATCACTTATTCTGGTGATAACATGATTTCAACTGTATAAATTCACCTCCTGCCCACCTGGATCAATAATGAATTGTATCTGTATTTCTTTGCTCATCCCGGTGCTTGGATGAACTAAAGGAGGTTCAAGAAGATTTTAGGAGAGTTATTTCAAAGCGGAAAGTTAAAGCCAAACCCACAAGCTACACGATCCCATTCCCATATCTGAGCTGGGGTAATCCACCAGGATTACAGCTACAGTCTTTTTAACTGAGTACAAGAAGGTGATGATGCAGGGGTTCTCAGACTCCTACATTTGCATGGAGGGGAAAGGGTTAAACAGGCTGCTTGGCATGGGACAGGGTTACAGAAGGCAACCGATACCTTCTCAGTGGGGAAGAGGAGGAATGAGTGACCCACAAAGAAGCGTGGAGGATGTCTCAAATTCCAGTTTTTGTCCACAAATGCTAAGATTGGATGACTTTCCTTTAAATTTTCAGAATTGTTCTTGTCTCTTCTTTTCCACTTGTACAGTACAGATCCATGAATTTGTACCACTTTTTCCCCTAGGATTTGTAAGCATAGATTCTGGGACTACATGATTTATTTGGAAGGCACATGACTGCAGAAGGGGGAAAAGTACCTTTGACCCCCACTCTTTTGGTCCTTTATGACCTAATGAATATCCTCATACACTCAAACCCATTTTTAAATTTTGGGTTGGTATTTTCTTGTCTGTCTTCATAAGCTGTTTCTTTTCAATCACTTAATTGGTTTAGGTTTTGGTTTGGTTTGGGTTTTTTTTTTTTTTTTCTTTTGGTGGTTTTTATTTTTTTAAAACCTTTCCTGTTTGTCTTAGTATTTTCTGCTTAAGTGCTACTTCAGTTCTGTAGGGTCTATACCCAGAACAATAATTCTGATACTTCCAGCACATACCATACAAGTGTAAGAAGACAGAATGTATCATAGCAGAGAATACTTGATAAAGAAAACTTGATGTCAAGGCTAAGCAAATTATATTCTTTCACTCTACCAAAAAGAAATAGGACATGAAAAATTAAAGCTTTTACTCCCTTTCTTACTACATTGAGTTCCACCTGAAAGGCTCTGAAGTGGTGAAAGATAAAAATTAAACCCCTACTGATTTTTGTGGAGTTGAAAGGGTGGGAGATTTAGTTATTTTTTCAGAGTTCCCTCTGTACATTGCTTTGTTTTACTTTCTATTATTTTATTTCTAACATTGGCAAGTAAAAATATGATGTCATGATTTTTTAGAAGTATTAACACAACAGAATAGTTTGTTTTTCAAAGCCACTGCAGTCTATTATATAATGACACACATACTGCATAATAACATACATTGTGCAGCATTTAGGAAATGTGTGCTATTTACCTGATGGACTACAATAACTGCTTCAAAGCTACTACAGTCTTTAAGGTAAACATGTGTTTTGGTATGAATAATAATTTTTTTAAAAATATACTATTTACCCCATATGCTGTAATTACACAGTCTGTTATGTACATGAAAGGCACACTTTTTAAAAATGGCTTTTTGTCAAGATGGTTCCTAATCGTTCCTTCAGAGTCATGTAAAGAAAGTATTCAGATGATAAATCAATCCCTTTCAGCCACTTTCACTTATTTTTTGCTGGGGGTGCTGTAAATGTTTAATCCGCTTTGGATATTAAAAAGATTAGGTCATAATAGGCAACACTGTGTGTAAGTAGTGCTAGGAGTATGGCTGTCAGGAAATTCCAAACTGTCTGTTAAAATCTGACCTGGTCTTCAAGGGTGGCATAAGTCCTTGTGCTGTTAGCAAAACAGCAAGTTTTGCTAACAGCACAAGGACTTATGCCACCCTTATGCCACCCTTATGCCTTCAAGCACTGCTTGAAGGGCCCTGAGAACCCAACCCAGCGTGATTTACTCAGATAGTTTACTTGAACTTACACCAACGTTTTACATGTTCAGGACAATTTGTCTTACAGGAAGTCGAAAAGCATTCAGTTGAGAGATGTGGATCCCTCTCAAGGTCACCAGGGTCCAATGCAGTCCATACAGAATATGACACTACATTACCCTTTGTTTTCACTCTTCAAAAGAGAGCTTCAGAAAAGAGATATTATTCTTTTTGATGAAGAGAAAGCGCTCTACAGTTTAGCTCATACATGTATGCAGAAGTTTTGAGTTTGGATGTGCATAATTCTGTTATACAAAGATCATTAATTTTATTTCCCTTTTTTTGTGTTATACTGCCATTGTGGACATGGATCTGCTTACAGTGAATTTGGCCACAGGCGTGTGGAAATAAACTTGTCTCTTTATCTTTTTTTTCTTTATAAATGAAAGATTTTCTGGTTATCTTAATAAAACATTTTTTTTTTTTAATTCCTACAACCATTTATCTAGAGACATGTATTTTTTCATTGTTTTTCATAACAGTGTTCAACTTCCACACTATATTAGCAAATGTTGACATATATTAATGTTTAATAGTTTGATTGGAAAAATTAAAATTACCACTTAATTGAATTACAGCAACATTATTTGTGCAATCAAAAACAGAGCTCCCTTGTCATACAAATAGAGACATTTTTAAGGCTAAAAAAACAAAAGAAAATTATTGGTAATGTCAGTTTATAAAGATATTTGAGAAAGGAAGCTATTAAGATCCTTAAGAATATAAATGATTAATAACATCTATTACCTCAACAAACATGTTTTAATATTACCAGAAGTCAGACATGCTTTTTCATGCTATGTAGAACAAAAAATTACATAGATTAATTACTATTCATTGTGAATTAGGGTACCTGACCTCAGATGTCCTTTGCAACACAAGGCCTAATTTTTAAAAAATTCATTGTTATTTGAATAATATTGAATGCATTTTATAAACAATCATCAAAACAACTACATTAAATGGATAATGAAGTTGGAAAGATACAAAGGACACCAGGAATAATATGACTGTCTTTGTGAAAGCAGCGTGTAAAGCCTTGAACATTTCCTTTCTCACAGAACAAAAAAAAAGCCAATACTATATAGCTGTTGTGATACCTAGGAAAAGAGCTCTTATTTGAAGACTTTTTTCTTGGTTTGAATGTAGCCTTCATATACCTAAAACTGTAACTGTGCTTTAACTCAAATTAGAAGTAATTTGTTGAATGAAGGTTAGTGTTTTTTTACATGAATGAAACACTAAATTGTTTGGTACAGCAACCAATTTAATACAAATATTTTCAATTATATAAAACTTTCATGCTAGAAGCAAGAAAGAAATGAAGAAATGACCAGAATTGTTACTCTGAAAATAAACCTGAGACAGTTTACCTTCTGCAATATTTTATTCTCTGTCAGAACAATGTGACAGCTGCTAATTGTTACATGTTATTTCTTGCTGCCTGAAGGATCGGCTACAGAAAATATGCCTCAGAGCATTTGAGCTAAAGACAGAGGAAAGGTTATAAAGCATGTTATCATGAAAAAATATTTGCAAGGCATCTTCAAAATGATGTGTAGTTGTTTAGAGCAATGTAGCCTATTTTTGGCTCTGTGATTTTTCCCACTGAAATATGCCAGCATGTAAGTCCCTCTATTTAGATGAATAAAATTTAAAAAAAAGCTAATGAGAGGACTTCCATATAATTGAAACAATCAAAGCCACAAAGAAAAATAAAAATTCAATTAAAAAAAAATACAGTATGAGTGTTTGAATTCTAAGGTGGTATGTCTGTTGTCTACATTGTCTCCACAATCTGCACTGGGCTTAAATACAGGCCATAAAATATACACCTAACTCAAAGAAAAATATAACACTATGATTTTGTTTAGATTTACTGGAGTCAGAAAGGGAAAGATGAGTATGTGTTTTATAGGGAAAAAGACTAATTAAGGAAATTAAGTCCATATTCTGAATAATTTTGAAAAGAATAAAAACACTAATCTTTTATAAAGAAATACTAGATCTAGTGCTTGCCTGCTGAATATTGAAGATAAAATGTTTAATTCTCATTAAAATCAATGGAAAAACATTCAACAAGTTCTCAAAAGAAATAGTTAACATTTTTTGGGAAAATATCAATCTAAAAAGTCTTACAGAAATAAAATTATTGTAATTATCAACTAAATTACCTAAAGAATGTGTTATATGGAGACTTAATCAAATATTGGCATATATGGGCCAAGAATTGTTACTATTCATCCTAAAATCACCAATAAATGCTGCCATAACATCCATATTGTATAATAGTAAAATTTTTAACAGATATGGGCCTCAACCCCACTTCCATTAATATTAATAGAAAAATCCCTCATTAATTTCACTATGAAACTGGCTTTTGCTTCTATCCAAAACCACACCTCTTAAAAACCAGTCACGATGGGTATATTTTTACATTCTTTTCTAAAGGAGAAATTATGTACTATGATTATATTGTATAAACTATTTTAGAATAATGTAGAGGAGTATGTGACCTGCCACAAGTTAATTTATTTAATTTTTTTATTTTTAATTAGTTAATATAGTCATGTTCATTCACCTTTATTGCATTTAAAAACATCATAGATTGAAAACATCTTGGTCATTTTTTACACTTTAAAAGCACATAATAAAAGGCATATATACAGAAAATTGCTTAAAATGATAGGCACATCAAAGATTTTGTAGATCATGTAACCACTACCTAAGGTTACAAAAGCTTGTACATTATTTGAAATACAAAAATTCTTCCTATGATGTCCCTAAATTACTGCTACAAAATATGTGGTAATGTTAGAACACTGTGGAATATAGAAAAACAGTATCCAGATTGTAAAATTATCGTCGTTGTGAAGGACAATTTAATGGTCTGAATGTAAACACACAATGTATGTTTCTAATAACAGAAAGGAAACCACTGGTGATATTCAGAAATCCTAACAAGAAAAAAGGCCAAAGGAATACGCAATAATCTACCAGTTCCCATGCAGTCTATTGCAAGTTTTATCTCTAAGGGGGTGAGGAAAAAAAAAAAAACTTAAACAAGGCCTATTAGCAGTAAATACTTCTGCCAATATCCCTCACAGTAGGGGAACTCCTCCAGCAATTTTCACGATTAATTACCAGTGGCAAGCGTATTCATAATCTGGTGTTAATTTTGCAGTATCTGAATGAACTCGGCTCTGGCACGCTCAGCTATTGTTTCCCTGTTACTAGTAGGATGAACTACTTGTTCAGGTCATGCTGTGTCAAAAGAGTGCTAATGTGTTTATATAAACACTACAAACAGCACCTGCTTTAACCACACATTTTATTATTATTTTCCATCACCAATCAAACATAAAATACTTTGGTGCAGGAATACAAAGGACAAGAAAATATTAGTACAGCTTGTATTTGGAAGAGAAATACAAACAGGCAGAGTATGATGCAAAAAAAAGTAATGTCTTTATAACTAATTTGAATCAAATTTTTTCTGTCCTTATTTTACAAGGTTCAGAGAGGCTATTGCTAATATGTCAGCTGAGCCAGAACACTGATGATTTCAGTGACAGAATCTCTTACTACCAAGACAATGACATACACAAGCAAGAAGGCACAAAACCAACAAATGTCAAATACTTTTTATGTTAAAATTGATTTAATTTTTCTTGTTTTTCTTGTCTTGGCTGTATGTTTTAGAATAATTTTGATAATTGTCTATATTCTCTTTTGAAGATCCGGTTGTTGCCTAAGGAGGCCTATTCCTGGTAGGATTAATTGTCCAACATGCATGACTTGCTAGGCAGTGACAATTCTGATGAATGAAGTTAATGAAGATTCTCAGATGTGTAATTATACAACCACATCTGCACAGGTTGGAGTCCGTTACTAAAGTCACAGAAAGAAGTGTGAGTCTTATAAAAGCAATAATACACTCCAGCCTTACACTGTCAGCCTTGTACCCCAACCGTACTTGAGGTTTATCCCAATGATACTATAACCTCTCACTAGGTCTTATATTCATTTAATGGACTTATGCATACTAATAACATAAAGCCTAAATCTCATATTTATTGTAGAAAGGCCAACAGAAAAAATTGAGGGACATGCACTCTTTTCTCTTTTCACATGGAGAGAAACACTAAAGCAGGTAAATGCATTGGAGGAATATACAAAAATACAAAAAAAACTGAGATGTTTTAAATAGCATCAATTTAAATTGTGATAACTGGAATGCCAAAGGAAATACAAAAAAGAAAATTAAATCTTTTCAGGCAAGATTAAAGAGTAGAACCTTTTAAGAGTTGTACTGTTCTAGACAGGAAATGAGATAGACCTGTATTATGCATATTACATTTCCATAGCATGTTTTATTGTCTTTTAGAGTTATTCATACTTGCAAGAACTATTTTAAAATATTTGAAATTCTTCCTAGCTGATAAGATACATGTTAATCAACAACAGTAGCACAGCAGTGTCTAACAGAAAGGCCATACCATATAATTTTCTGTTCCTCCTCAGTGTTCATTTGTGGTATTAATGAAACAATATGAAATGAAAGCTCTTACAAATTAAAATTAAATTGGCATTATTTCTAGCAAAAGAAAGAATCACAACAGTGAAATCATCAAACTCCAGAATCATCAAACTCCAGAAGTTTGATGAAACCCAGACCTTAGTGGGCTGGGTGTATTGGCAAAAGGGATTGAACTATCTAGTTTGCCAGCATATGTGCATTCAAAAGTCATCAACTAATATATACAGGCAATTTATTTTCTCTGCCAAGTGACACGGAATTCAGTCCAGAGCATACTGAATCTAATGCTATTCTCTTATTATCCTCCTATTTTTATTGATACAATTTTTCCATTCTCAGCCTTTATGAAGTCTTACAATACCTGAGCATTTGCAGAAAAAAGCTTTTAAAATTATGTCCCTGCCATCAGTGCTGGGTCTCCAAACTTCCTTCCCAGGGATACATTTAAGAAAAGCAGCTTAAGACAAGATAATGTAGATAAGATAATTATCAGCTTCAAATGTAGAAGATAGCCCTAATGGTCTCTGGTGGGTTGCTACTTAAAGAAAAATATTAATCCTCCTTTTTCTCTACTCAGCTTGCCTCACTATTGCATCACAGCTCTGATGTCTGATATAAAAGAATTGCATCTAAGGTGGGGGGGGCGGGGTTGGTTTTTGTTAATTCATTGGTTTTTGGATACAAAAGACAGAAGTTCATACTGAAGCTGTGCTAACAGTGCTGGGCTCCATGACTGTGATGTATGATGTACCCAAATCTGCCATGGTAAGGAGGGAGCAAAATGGCCACAGAGTCAGGGGAGCAACAGTCCCATTCTGCAATCCCACACAGCAGGAAAAGGCCAGAATAGGGTTTCAAGGAGGGTCAAAGGCTAAATGTATACAGTCTGAAGGAGTACAGACTGCCTGCTCGGCTCCTCAAGCTAGCAAGCAACCTGCCCCAGCCTTCATTGTTGAGGAGGAGCCACCATCTGAGTGAAAGTCAGTTGTCACACTAAGGGAGAGCCTCCGGTTTCTGTGCTGCAGGAGGGACGTGCAAGTGGCTGCCTGCCCTGCCACAGGCCAGGGAAGACAGACAGAGCCCCACCCTGTAAACCAGGCCTGAAAGGTCACTTTTAGTTTAATATGTGCACAGACAGAGTACTTCAGAAAGAACCAATGCTTCTGGATTAAAGGCACTGCTCCTTCCAAAAGAACAGTACTTCAGCCCTTTGGAGGGTGACAGGCATTTCAAGTATATTCAGGACATTGGCAGCAATTTGGACAACTGGAAGGTAAAGAGAAGGGAAGTAAGCAGAGCAGAAGACCACCTTGGCTTAATTGAGAGCATTTGAGTATGCTCAAAACCAAAATGAAGTATGGAGAACAGATCACATAGAGAACTAAAAGGGCATTTCCAGGGCATGTAGAGATGCAGTTTGAAAAGCAAAACCTCAGCTCAAATTTAGATTGGTCAGACATAACGAAAACTACAAGAAAAGGTTCTTTCTCCAAGTACGGAAACAAGCAAAACAGAAAAAAACCAACCAAACAAATCAGCCTGCTGTTAAACAGGAGAGGTGATTCAGTCATCAACAACACTGAAAAACAGTTGTTCTTGACACTTTCTCCAATGCTGTCTTTACCAGAACCGTTTGGCCCCTTCCTGGAGGAAAACAAGGTCTGTATGAGTGAAGAGTTGCTTCTGTTCAAAAAAAGGAAACAGGATCCTGGGCTGCATCAAGGGCATCACCAGCAGAAACTAAGTCACTATCCCACTTTTAGTTCTTGTCAGGCCAAACCTCAAATCTGTGTTCAGTTTTAGTCCTTGCTATACAAAAAAGTTATGGATTACCTGGAGACCATCCAGAGAAGGATGACAAAGATCATCATTGCCTGGGAAATATGCCATGTGAGGAAAGGCTGGAAGAACTGGACTTGAGAAAGGAAAGCTTAGAGGAGACTATATTATATTTATATCCAATATTTGAAGAGTGGTTATAAAGGAGATGGAGGCTCCCTTTATTGAAGGGGTCACATGGAGAAGATGAGGGCTAAAGAGCACATGTCACACCTGTGGAGATTCCGGTTAGACACAAGGAAAATTTCTCACAATAAGGACAGTCTCCCCAGAGGGGAATCCGCTCAAGTGGATTCCTGAGTACTGGAGCACACTTTAAAGATTCATCTGAAGAGGGTGCTGAGTCATCTTGCATAGACAGTGCTTTTACCAGGAAAGTTTTGCCAGATGATCCTTGAGGTCCCCTTCAACTTGATATTTGATGAATATGAAAATGTGTTTGTTGCCTGTTGATTATGACATTGCTTCTCGGCTTGCTAATCTGTTCAGGTACAGAGAATATATATTTGCAGGGAAATAGAAGCAAGAACCCAATGTCATGTGATATTTTCCAGCTCAGACAGGCAGGGCAGAGAGTTTTGCCCTGAAGATTGCTTCAAAATTGGATACATCTTCATCACACTCTTCCCTGGCAAGAGTATATGATGTAATTAAGTGAAGCCTATATTAGAAGGAATGTCTGATGGCAGGTAGAATTCCTGAAATCTTTTTATAATGTTTTTTTATCATTCAAAAGAAAGAAAATAGAGAACAAAATAGAAAGAAAATAAGAACCCACAGCGAGACACATTTCTACTTCTTCGTGCCTGAGCACAAGGTAACAGACAACTTACCCAAGGATGCATATCCAACTCCCTGTTCTTCCCCTCTGCAGGCACCAGGCTGTGCTTGAAGCAGCCTGCAGTCTGAATTTCCACGAAGACTATGACAATCAAATACAGCATGACCTTGCCCTGTATTGCCCCTCATGGCCCCCCACTAGTGCATGATAGGTATGGGTAGATGGGATGTTGCTCTCCTCTGGAACAGCAAAGATGTTTACTCTTCCTGCAGACTTGCAGCATTTACAGTCTTTTTATAAGAAAAGAGGCATGGCCAAGAAACCTTGTTCATGCATCTTTAAGACTGCAAATAGGTCATACTTGCTGGGATAATGCTGTTTAATACACACCTGTTTTGTCAGTGTTGATTTTTTATGTGCCTGTCTTCTAGAATGTTACAGAAAAACTTAAAGGGTGTTTTAGTACTTAATGAGTTTTAAAACTCATTAAAAGATGAGTTTTTAATTAAAATTTATTCTATCTGGTTATTTCATGCTATGAAAAAACCCCATAACTAGCTCAAAACCTATATAATACCTCAAAGGGAACTTTTGTGGTGCTTTCAATTGCTGGCAAATCTGCTATAGATAGCTTGTTTGTGACCAAAGGCTGAAATAAGGAATGATGGGCAAGTTACACTACCCCAGAAGGAGGCTTAAAAGATTATATTCCTGAGACTGACTCAGAAAGTATCTCTTGGAAATGAATGAAAATGTCTGTTTTAAATATTAGAGTCTTCAACCAACACAAAATTGTGGAAAAAAAAAAATTGAAGCCATAGAAACGTGGCATTTCTGAAGCAAAACTTACTCCTTGGATCAACATGCAGATTAATTGAGATTTACAGGCTGCACAAATATTTTCAGTTTATGTTTCAACAAAGCTAGTAGCTTTTAGGGTGCTCAGGTTTTTTTCTATAGAGCCCAAGCCATGCACATCAATTCACAGAATCACAGAATTATTTAGGTTGGAAAAGATCATCCACTCCAGCTATTGACTAATCACCACCTTGTCAACTGAACCCTAGCACTAAAAGTGACACTGAATTGTTGGACATCTCCAGGGATGGTGACTCCACCTTCCTGGACAGTCTATTCAAACATTTAACACCAATTATCATCATGAAATTCCTCCTTATGTTCAAACTCAGCCTTACCCTGCAATGTAGCTTGAGGCCTTGTCCTCCCATTTTGTCACTGGTAGAAGAGATCAACCCCACCCTGCCACAATCGCCTTCAGGCAGTGGTAGAGGGTGATAAGGTCACCCCTGAGCCTCCTTTTCTCCAGGATAAAGACCCCCAGCTCCCTCAGCTGCTCCTCACAAGACTTGTGCTCCAGCCCCTGCCCCAGCCCCACTGCCCTTCTCTGCACTCTCTCCAGCTCCTCAGTGTCTTTCCTGCAGTGAGGGCCCAGCACTGGACACAGCACTAGAGCTGTGGCCTCACCAGTGCCCAGTACAGGGGACAATCCCTGCCCTGGCCCTGCTGGCCACACCATTGCTGATCCAGGCCAGGATGCCATTGGCCTTCTTGGCCACCTGGGCACAGCCTGGCTCATGCTCAGCTGTTGTTGACAAGCACCCCCAGGTGCTTTTCTGATTAGCAACCTTCCAGCCCCAATATCTGATGCAGCATGGGGTTGTTGTGACTGAAGTGTAGGATCTGGCACTTGGCCTTGTTGGACCTTACACCATTGGCTTTGACCCATCACACCAGCAATTTCCCCGCTTGTCTACACTGAACCCTGATATATGAAGTGACAGTCTGGGTTTTAGTCACGTCAGACCATAGGTTGTCTGGCCTGAATATGAAATGCTGTGCAGGAATAGGCCAAGGCTCTTTCAGAAGTCTGAATTTACGCTCAGGGAAAATTATTGAGTCTGAGCATATGTATTATTTTTATCCAAAGAACATTTCATATCAGCAATTTTGTGGCTGTAAAACTTGGATGAAATTTCCAGAATGAGAGGCCAGCACTTTCTCTGTCTTTAGACTCAGACTCCATCTAACACAGGTAAGAAAATATGCAATACATTTAGGTGTGATCCACTTTTTTGTTCTGTGCTGTGTTCGCCAACAAAGTAGATGCAACTTCACTGCTTTACAGTTGGACTTATGCATTGTTTAATAAACTACTTCCACTATGGACTGAGTTGGTTTTGCTTTGCATTGTGTTTCACCTGTATTGAGGAAGCCAACAGAAATAGAGGTATATTGCTGCGGTAAATATTGTGTGAGATGAAAAGGGGTTTTTTCAGTGCTTTAAGACAATACTGAGAATTCATTAATTTCCAGGCTTGTTCTAACAGGTATCTCAGATATTTTGAGCCACGTATTGAAGGCTGTAGATATTTTGATGGTCATAAGAAAACTCTAGTTATCCAAGACAAATAAAAAAAACTTTACTATAAAATTACAAATTATTGTATATAAAACAAATTACATATGACATGATGGCTCAATTAAACAATAGGATTTTATTGGTCAAGTAAATATGATAAAATATTGTTTTACTGCATAAAGTATCCTTTTACTGAGAATTAAGTTTTTACTTTTAAAAAGAAATTTAAGAATCAGTTTTCTAAAAATTATTAGACTGAAAAAACTATATCAGACAGTAGTGATCCTACTAAGGACTCCCATATTATGTGACAAACATAATCTATTATGAAGGCAACAAAGAGTTTGTAAGACTTCTTGGTGATTTTGGGGACTAATTTACTCTGCAAAAATTAGATAAACACTCCAGTTTAAAGAAATTGTAATGAAGAGTAAATGGCTTTCATACTGGACTTTCATATGTTGCTCATAATTTAAATCCAAATATACCCAATATATATATTGGTCAATATTTCTGGGCCTCACAATCTGCACTGCAGCAGCCCTGTGGAACAGAAGAGAAGAGGTGTCTGAGAGGGTGTTGAGATCAGCTGTGGGCATGAAGGGGCTGGAATATCACACTGATTCTTCAATTCCTCTAAAACAACAAAAAGCAAAAGCTGTAGGTGAGGTCTGTCCAGGCGTAAAACAGAAAGCCATAGAGATGCAGAGCAAGAGATGCTATTTGGCTGTTGTTCAACTGGTTGGGGAGAAGAGAGCTTTTCCCAATCAATACAGCCATTTGCTTGGGCATATGGAAGAGAACATTTCAGTGGCCTAAGATGTTACTATGTTGTCATTTTTCCTAAATTTTGTGACAGAGGAGACTCAGCAGCATGTTTGGTACTTACAGCTTTATGCTGCTGGGAAATTCAGTGACTTGCCTTGGCAATTCCTTTTGAAGTACACATGTAGAATCAGTCCACTGTGTAGAGTTGAGGTACTTATCAGTAGCTTTTTCTTTTTTTTTTTTCCCTCCTGTTTCTCTTCCATGAACTTTTATATATTTGCCTAGGTGAGCCTCCTATTCTTGACCCCCAGGTTTTCCCCTTGTTATGAACTCTAAATGCAGTCATTTGCTTGTTATGAGGTACTGAAAACATTGGGAACATTTAGATTAATTTTTTGTGGCATGGACACGACTGACCTCCCTTAGCATCATCTCTGTGGCAGCACTTGATGCAAGAGGAAAGAAATGAAAGGACATTTCCTAACCTGCTCAGAAGAGACGGATCTCTAATAGGATGAGGCATTTCTAGTCTAGCTGCCTTATCCATCCCAGGCCTTCTGCTCTACAGTTCACACAGGGTTTTAGTATGTTACTAGTGGTAGTATTTATATTTTTGTTTCTCCATCTCATCCTGCAGGTACTTTCCCTCTTCAGTATGTTATTCTTCAATCCCTACCAAAATTTTAGGAATGCTGTTAAGCAAATTGAATTTTAAGTTATCTCAATTAGTATTTAAAGATGCCACAATATCTCTTTACAGGAAATAGCCATAGTTCTTCTGCTCAACAAAAAGAGGCTACAATGGCCTATGCTGCATTGAACTGCAATGCATTTTCAGAGAGGCAGCAACATACAAATTCAAAACTCATTAAAAAAGAACATTTTAGTGAGAGGCCAAAGGATACTCCAGATTTTCTCTTTGGTTTTCTCCATATACAAATTTCATAGTAGTCAAAGTTCCTTATCAAAGATATGCTGTTACAACAAATTTGTTGCCAGGTACTTGGAGCTAGGCAGAAGAAAAGAAAATATGGATTGTCATCACCACACAAAAGAGACTCAAAGAAGATCCCCAAAGTTGATTAGTTCACAAGTCAGCTAGCAGCTGTCCTTATTTTAGATTCCAGTCAGGTCATAATTTTAAAAATTAATTTACTACTAAGTTCCACTGTGAAAAAAATATGCCACCTTGTAGATGGCAAAATACTACTAAAAATAATTAATGATTGAATGCTGAATCTTTCAGTAAAGGATAAAATTGTCAGAAAAACATTTCCAAAAAAACCCCCAACAAAACATGAACAAATAAACAAACAAAAAACCCCAACAAACAAAAACCCCAAACAAAACAAAAAATACCCTGAAAAAGTACTGGTGAATGCACTTGGAAAATAGACCTTTTTATATTCTGTTGTATGTATTCAGTGTTGTCAAATCTAAACCAAAACCTCTCTTACTCAGTTTCTTAGTTTCAGCACTAAATCAAGATTGTAAAAAGGCAAATTAGAGAAATAACACTGCTGATTAGAAATAACTTTAAATCTCCAATCTTTTTATTAATTTAGTTTCTAAAATAACCAGGCTTATTCAGAGTCAGTATTTAATTTTTGAATCTTGGGTTGGATACTTCTTTCAAAGGAACAGTGAAACCATAATCTAGTTTGTTAGGAAGCTGGGAATGTAGAAGTGCAAGTCAAAGCATGAAAGTAATGTTTTAAATTTTGTGCTCACATTGCATAGAATTATTATTATTATGAGAGGTGATAAAAATTAGGATGATCAGTCATACTGCTGTGGTCTCCACATCACAGTCCAGGTCACTCAGTATCTGTAAGGGAAATGATTATGTTTAAGGTTTAAACATATAAACAAGTAGAAAAGGGCTTAGGTTTCCTGTCTAACTAATGAAAACAAAGGTGTCCTTCTGAAGGTCTCTGGAGTTGCTCTTTCCACCTATTTTAGTCACAGAAAATGCAGGCAGATATGACCCTCTCCACAGAGATCAAAGTCACCTTCTTTAATGTCCAAGTTGCTTACTTTAGGAGTGATGTTTCTCTAAAACAGTAGGTACAAATTATCTTTCTAAGGAAAATGGGATGAACACAACCATGGCCTTCCCCATGTGTATATGTTATAGCAACAGTCGTACTTTCTTTCTTTAAATGCAAGAAGGCAGCAATGGTCCTGCCAGGTTCAGAACTAATGCAATGGAACAAGACACACTTGTGTTCAGTGAATCTCCAGAAAACACCACAGTAAAATATTACTGTAAGCAGAGGAGCTCTGTCTTTGCCATTATTGCAATGTGTTAGGAAATGCTTGCTGAGGCTTTACAGTTGATAGTGCAGTCTATAGGATAATAAACCCCAAACTGAGTCAGGGTGGCATATGTCAGGCACTGGTGTGGAATCACAGCTGATCTTTCCAAAAGTTTAACTATGTCTTCAGAAAAAGAACCAAATTGAAAAATAAGGATATGAAAGATGCTTACTATGAACCATAAACACAACATGACCAACATTTTCAAATGTTAAAAAAAGTTTGAGCTAAATACATTTGGGAAATTGAGAGCATAAAATTGCCCATCTGTTTTTACTTGATACCACTTGCAAAAGTAAGCTGTATTTGATAATTCACTTTCATATTTCCTATCCCTCTGAGTGCAGATCTTTTTTCATTTTCATTAAGCTCAAATTTTGCAATATCATGTTATTAAGAAAAAGGAATCCTCAGGATAAAAATGAAATAGAGAAACCTCCAAACCAACTGTCCTTCCATGTACAGAAATCTATTTTTTTTTCTTGCAAGTCTGTATTCCATTCCTGCATAAACTTTAAGAATCTTTAAAAGTATGTTCAAAAATTATGTGAAGGGTAAAATTATGAAGTTCCCGCTTGGAAGAAAGTGGCTTAAATTCTATCCAATTATTTGCCATGGCAACCAGCTAAACACAAAAGGGCTGGAATGGATGTAGAGTACTGCCTCTATAATCATCACTGTATGTCCTTCAAATCATGGATATGCAGCACCACTATCCCAATCTACTTCAGGGCCATAAACCTACACGGTAATTATATGCTTTGGAACACTTCACTTAAGTGCACCAATAATATAGTGAGTGAACATGTTCTTTAATTCTGCACCTGTAAATGGGGAAAAAAATAAAGAAATATTTCTATCAGAAAAATGGGGTAAAAAGTAAATTAGATCATTACATCATTTTTAACCTACTTTCTGATATATCAACTCCCCACAAATTGCTAATCTTAAATTAGCTGTTAATAATCAATGAGTAAAAATGGTGGCTAAGTGTCCCTTTCAGAACTATGGTATGTGTTTATAAAATGAATAAAAATAAGAAATTCCAGATAAAGGACTTCATCCCATCAATTGTTTCTTTGCCATGGGGCTTGCTGTCTTTCCACCAGTGGGTTTCTACTACTGAATTTCCCTGAGTTTGCAGGGTAGTAATTTTGCAGCTCAGACTAGTGATTTGCAGAACCAGGCCCCAGGCACTGACACACATAGGGTCCGTCTTGACCTTCTAACATGTAAGTTTCTATGGTTAAGGATTATGAAGGAGGAGGTAAAAATTGCCATTTGCCTTTCAAATGTGTTCTGGGCAATTTGGGCCTACACAGCAGACCAGGAGATGCAAGTTCCTTTCTGGTTCTGTTACTGAGCTGTTAAAGCTTAGCCTTTGCATGCCTGTTTGCCCTCCTGCTTTTCCCCAGCTCAGTGTTTGGCTTGTGAACTCAGTGGAGCAGGAACTGTCTCTTATTTTCTATTTACACAGTGCTTTGAACAATGGATCTCCACTATGCCTGTCTGCAGGTGCTAATACAAAATATGGTCAAGATAAAGCCAGGTCACCTTTGAAGTTTGTTGCTTCTATTTCAGGTCTGTCAAAGGCTTGTGTGTCCTAGTTTATCTTTTCAAACTGTATTAGCTGGCTCATAAAAAAGTATTATTTGTCCCCATGAATCTTGCATTGCTTGTATTCTTTGATTATCAACAGCTATAATGATGATAATTATTAATGATAATGTCTAATATTATTAATACTACAACTACATATAATAATATTTTGCCAAATATTACATGCCACATGTTTTTTGGAAGTCAGTTATGATTAAACATTTAAGTCTAATGGTAACCACAATATGTCCAATTTGGAGCTACATATCTTGTATAAGCAACCATACATTTGTGTTTGTAATTTTTTGTCAGACAGTGAAAGGGAGCAGCCAACCCCACGCAGGTTGGAGCAGATGCAACTGAATGATTCTGCAGGACACCAAGGCAATTTAACAGAATTAAAAGACAAAACTAAACTAAAATCCTTTAATCTTCTAAGACTCATTAATCATATCCTAGATGTTGCAGCTCCCATACAAACTTCTAAAAATGCTTTTCACTCCAGTGAGCCAACTTTTGTGCCAGGATTTTGCATTTTAGATTATATATTTAATAGTTGCAACTACTGAACTGGCAAGATTTAATAAAGACTCAATATTTGAAAACATTTAGATGCATAAACCTCATGGTTCTGCAAAAATATTGAAACTGTGAAATCAGTGTCCTTTAAAAGGAAAAATATAGATAGAAGATGAAAAGAATCTGGCAAATATGATAAACAACACTACAAGAAACTTCATTCCTTCTAAGCAGATATCTTGATTTCTGAGAAATAACTTTCAGATTTTGCACACTTTAAATAATTGATAGCAGTACTTAACATATTTAGAAAGAAAAATAATCAGATAATCTGGGACAATTATCATCTGTGCATCTCTCCTACATAAATTATAAGGTGTTAGAAAATGTCAGGGTTTATGCATTCCACCTGAACACAGTAAATAAGTCTGTTAATGCTGGTCCTTAGTGTAAAGGTCACCCAAAATAAAGACCTTTATTTCTCTAACAAAATAAGATCTCTGCCAAAAATATTCTAATATTTTCTTAGATTGTTAAAACCTTCCCATCTATGATACAACAGAAGATATAGAAGTTTTAATACACATGCATATGCCATTGCTTTACTTTTAAAAGGAATAAATTTAAAAATGTGTGTTACTTGATAGTATATTGTTCAGAGCTATTTTACAATTAAAAATTGTTGAAGGTGGACCAGTGATCCAGTTGGATGCATATTTTATCTAGCATAAACTGTGATAAGATGTGTTTTCTGTGCCTGTCACACAATACATATTGTGTATGAGGAAAACCATTAGAGTTTTATGAGGCAATTTGAACTGCCTGTAAAACTGCTGAGGGCAAAACAAGTTGGATTTTTAACAACAGAGTCAAACAGAGTATGTGGTGCTTTCACTGACAATTGTCATTGTTCCACATAAAAATGGGATCTGTTTTTCAGATGTGAAATAAAAATCAAACATCAAACAATTATGATATGCACTCTATTTGTTTGAAAAGCATGATCTCCAAGACTTTTTTACAGGAAATACTTCCATGTGGTTTCTGGAAAAAAAAATGAAGCAAACCCCTCAAAAAAGCAAAGTTAAGATAAAGTCTGTCTTGTATAAAAAGGTAAAATGAAAATGTCATTTTTTCTACTCAAGTACTTGCAAACTAATTGTTGCAGAGCCCCTAATCTAATCACCATAGCAATTACATAGAAGTTATATTTCACAGACATTCATCACTTTATTCTGAGGAATCTTAAGACATTGTGCAAGCCACATTTCCATATATTCACTGGGCAAGAAAGTATTTTTTAATTGTACTACCAAAGCTAATGGTGGGTTTTGTGTATTCTGAGAAATCACATCCCTGAGTTCCTTGGGTTACAATAAGACTTCATTTCTTCTGTCCTATACAACAGACATGTGATCCCTCCTTATAACCTTCATAATTTCTCTACACAATTACTCCCTTTCACACATTCTCTGATTTATTACTTTCCCTTTGCCAGGAGTCAGCCTTGGCAGGCTTCTCACCTCACACCAGTGCTTACATTCATGGTGTGGTTGGCACTGTGATTTCTGTAGGGCCATGAACCTACAGAGAGTGGGTGCCTCCCAGTAGCTCCTGATCTGAACCAGGTGGCGGAGTTTGTCTCCAGCACTCAGAAATTTAAGCAGTTGTCTCTGGAGCAGGGGCAAGGCACAGGGTGGATGCTCGTGCACCTCCTAGCTCTCACTGTGTCACAGTGTCACAGAGCAGGGATGACAGCAATCACTTTGAACCATTCAGGCAAGCTGTGATTGAGAGGTTTCATCTGTGACATTTAAATTTATTGCCTCATCAGAAAAATGCTTAAAAATATGAATTACTGTTTAAAAAACCCCAATGACTGGGGATGTGGCTCAATAGAAGTGTTGTGTTGTATTCCCCATTTTCTCTTACTTGTGTAGAGTTCACCAGTAAGTTCCTCATAAATACTTCCATTTACTATCACTATAATGATGGTCATAATAGACACAGTGGGGAATTGCTGAAGTTTTTCTGAGCAGTAATATTAAAGTGTATGAAACACAGGGGTATATTTGTAACACACACATGTAAGAAAAGCTATTCTACTCCAGTCTTCCATTTTTTGTTGCTGTAATCCAGTGAATATTTATGAATTATTTCTTTCTGTAAAAAAAGTTGTTGCTTAGTTATGTTAATACCTGAAGATGGGGGTGTAGGAGGTAGGAATGGCTAAAAATCTTTGAAGAGCATTGTTCCCATAAGACTTTAATATTTTTCATGGCTAAACTAATTATCTCTAGTTTTAAGGAGAGTCTGCGCCTAACTGGTATTTGTGGGTGACGTGACTCATACTATGTTGCTTTTATGATCTTAGACACATGGGAATACATTTCTGTCCACCACTTACAAATTTCAGCCATTTTGTGTAATGTAGCATCCATCCAGACCTATTGGCCTTGGATATTTATACATTTTTGGTTTTGTTGTTTATCTGGTAGTGTAACTGTTTATTAACAAAACAAGCTAAAAGGACAATTTTACCCTGCTGCTTCTTTTTCATGACCAAAACCTAAATCTCAAAAATTCATATAAAATTATAAATTTTTACATTATTTCAAGAAAGGAAAAACCTTTCTTAGTTTTTGTTATCAAACCCCATTATTTTAGTTTATTTCAAAGGAATAATAAATGTAGCAGAGTAGGGCGAAAGAGTTAATTCTCTTCTGGTACAAATACATAATCTTGTAGCAAGACTTGATGAGTTTTCACCTTCTGTGGATTCTCAGACATGAATTGTAAACCACTGCAACAGGAAAGTTTGCTGCAGGATCACCAGCGGACTCTTGGCTGTGAAAATACAAATGATGCTTCTGTAGCAGACAATTAAAGATATGCACAGCAGGGAAGCAGAGGTAATGTTTGAGATCCACTGTCCAAATGATCATAAATTCTAAGCTCTTTGCACTCTAGGACAGTAATTGATAATATTAAAGTAAGGTAACTATTAATAATTGCCAGATGACTTAATTTGCGTACGTCTGTAATCTTAATTACAATCTCAGCAAGAATGTCACCTTTTGAACAGACAGATGAAGAAAGAATGAAAAATCAGGTCTATAGGAACTATCTCTTGGTGTCATCTAGTGGTTACATTCCCATACTGCAAAAAGGAAATTGTGTGTGGAGTTTTGTTTATGTATATATATATACACCTCTATATATAAAAAAGACTCAAGTGAACTCCCACACAAGTATATAATGTGTTTGTTTCTGACTGAGTGGAATAAAGGAAGCTGCCATTTTTAGCAGACAAGGCAAGAGTAGCCTTTCTCTGCTCTTCACCCAGACCTTTTTGCTGTGTCTTCTTATGAGGTCAAGTCACATCGACAGAGATCTCAGTTAGCATACACTGGTGTGAAGGTGCTGTCTGCTGCCCCTTTTAGCCTGCTTGACTGAGCGACTGGGTGTTGTTAGAGAACATCCTCTGCCAACACACAAGGTATTTCCTCACGGGTGACTGAGTAGCACTAAGGGGATGCTGACAGATTGAAGAGACATGCCACAAATCTGATAGCACATGGCACTGGAGGAAGACAGAGCAAAAAATGAGCATCCCTGGTTCCTCCTGCCAGCTCTGTCTGCCTCTCCCTGCTTGAGAAGGGAATGGTGTGGCTGACACTGAAATAGGCAGCACTGCAAGAAATGCTCTGCCATAAGGGTACTGTAGTGATATTAAAAAAAAAAAGAGAGAAACAATTTAATATAGTTTTTAACTTTTAATATAACTCTACTGGTAACAGGAAAGGCAATAAACCTATGGATAGGGTGAAAATAAAACCCACAAATTTTGCTAGAGGTACCACTCAGGAATATACATGATATCCAAGTTTGCAAGTCCTTTCTCAAGAAGAATAATGCTTAGCACCAGTGAATTGTCCATAACTATTTCACAAGGACTGTAACTTGTTTTGTTGCAACAGAGAAGGGAAATTTATACTCTATAGAAAATTTAATTCTTAAAAGAAAAGGCTGGAGGAGGCCTGAGTAAGCAAACTTAGTTTGTATTTCCTTTATTCAAAGCCAAGATTTCAAAAATTTACATTGATTTTTTAACAGGTGACCTGATATTCATAAAAGTGTTGAGTACAGCGATACACAATATATTTTGGGGGGGTTTACTAAATGTTAAACCATTCAGAAAAACGCTTTGACTATTGATAAAATCTAACTTAGAGTTTAGAGTTAGATAAAATCTAACTTAGAGTTTAGCAATCTTGCCAGTATTTTGCTCAGATAGTTAAGAATCTATACGTGGGTACCATCACCCACACTTCAAAAAAATTAATCAACCTTGGCCCAACCTGAGTAAAATATTCAAACAAAGGAAGTATATAAATGAACTCAAAACCCAATATTCACTCTACATAGTTTTCAAAAAGTCTTCCAATTATGGAAAATGGGAATATGAAAATAACAGATTGTTTGAAAATTTGTAAAAATGATGTTTCAATTTCAGTTGAACCCATGGGAAGATACATGCAGAATCATGTTCTTTGTCTCTCCTTCTTAGCAGGGCAAAAGAAGCAAATGCTGAGGAATATAATCTTTTGAGAGATTTTCATGCTGAAAAGTGAGTGACAAGATGGATTCAAGACTGCTAGTCTGTCTACCTCCCAAAGAGTTCTGGAGCCAGGTCTAGATATAAATATGAAAGCACGAAGCAGACAGTCACATTATACTCCAGCAGACAAATAGACTCTAAGGCACCACTGGCAGAGCAGCACTAAAAAGCACTAAAGTGCTCAAGACCCCATCCATCCTTCCTCTCATACAGCTGCTGGGGTAGCTACTGTTGTAGACACAAGACTTGCCAATTTAGCACTGGAGCCTTCCAGACTTCCTAAACACAAGGTGTGAATCCCTGTAGCTGTACTTGTAGGTTTTCTTCAATTTTAGCATTTCACTGGCTCATAAGAAGCCTCACTTCAGGCTGGAGTTCAGTAACATTATGCATGGCACATACATCGAGCATCTAGAGACTTTTAAAAAATTCAGCCTGAAATGCTTTTACATTTTAAACCTGATTAGAAATAACTCATTCAGATGGATGTTATGCAAGAGCACTAAAATATTTACTGTGCTGTGTAAAAATAACTGCTCCAAATACTGAATTTTAGCTGTAGCTAGAGAGGGAAACTATCCAACTAAGCCAGCAAAGAAATTAGAAAGAAGAAGACAAATTATACAATTACACATGCTTTATCAGGCTGATTGAAATTCACCTGTAAGAATATTTTTTGTCCTGTTAAGGTTACCTCATAAATTGTCACTGATATCTTGACTACAGCAAATCATTCAAGGAAGTTTCTCTTTTTGCTTGAGTAAACTATGGGAACGAATACACTTTTATATATGCATAGAGAGAAGTAGTCCTTTACTGCTTTCATCTTCTAGACTTTTTTTTAATTGGGTTTTATAACAACAACATTAAATCTCTTCAATATGAAAAAAACAACCCTTCAATATTATCAGAATGGACTTTGTTATTTCTCTTCTTATTTTTCTGGCATGTATTCATTATATCATTGAAGTGATATTTGCTATACATAACAAGGCAAAAAGGTTGCTGCAGTTTCTTGTGTGCCAGGGTGTAGCGCACGCCTAACCTTTGTGTGTGATTCAATGAGTCCTGTGCTCCTCATTCTAAAGGAAACCCCAAGATCCTCCGTGGAATTTGTGAGCAGGCTGGGAAGAGCAGGCTGGGAGAACCTGGCCCACCAAGGGCATACAGGGATTGTCTTTCCTTGTGATTTTGATATGGTACCAAAATTGCATTTTAGTTTTGTGAACAGTGCATTCAATCTCACGTTACATTTAAAAACAATTAATATAATTTTAAATGGATAGGTTGCATACAATGGGTACATACAACTGTACTCATTATTCTAAACTATACATGGCTATATCTAGATATTGACACATTTTTTAAACAACTTCAGCAATTTCTTTCCCTTGTGTCAATATTGCATCTTATGTGCATATATATAATAAGATATAATATGCATGCTATATCTTATAGTGTCTTATAAATGTTAATAGAATTTATTTATGAAAATGAACCTAAAGCTGAGACTTGGTAATTTGTTTGCAAAGTCAAAATTATAAAACACATCCAAAGAGTGCCAAATACAATGGGATTAAAATCTTGATTTAGCTTTTATCTGGCTACTTAGTCCTTGATAAAGCAGTTTAATTTAGTTTATTCTGAAGGGATGAACTGAAATTAGGTGGAACAACACATTTTTCGTGTGCCTGAACCTGAGATTGAAAATGAGAGCAACAGTCAGGAAAGTCAGAGGTAACAGGAATTCACAAGACAAGATACGTAGATGTGAAAAGATGGAAATAAGGAAGTTATTTTTAAAAAAAACCTCAGAAACTTCTGTATGAAGATTGAAGAAAAAATCCTTTACAGTACAGACCCCTAGTTTTTTATCAAATAATGACAGTAACAGAAGATCACATTAAGTAAATACATATACACATAATTTGTTATTATTCATTACTAGCAATAGTGCTTCACTCAGAAAAATACATTGTGTACATGAGCAAAATATTTACCATCTGCTACAACTGTTTTATCTTCTTTTTTAATTCCAGCACGCTTTTACAAGTAGAGTGTACATAGCTGAAAGCCAATGATTTTTTGTTGCTGCATGTGGGAGATTTGCAGAACTATTTAAATTACATATAAACATTTTTTTCCCTATGTGCATGTAAACTAATTTTATCTCATAAAATGCCATTAAAAGACAAAATTTGGTCACTAACTGCCATTTATATGATGTAACATGCTGTTTTACATTGACAAGTTACAGCCTTAATAAAATTTGTGTAGAAAAAACATTACTCACAAAAAAATGAGGGTAAGACTTTGGATTTATTTTAAGAAAATGTAATTCCTAGTCTTAGGAATTAGAAATTTTGACAAAAATGCAATCTGTTAATAGCAGGACTCAAAAAGTGACTAAAATACAAACCCAACTAATTCTATCATTTTTTTAATTGAAGGCACGAAGTTTCTCCTAATCTAAGACCCAACAACACCCGCAACAAATCCAGTAAATTTTTCTAATCTGTCTGACTGGAAGAAATATATTATTTGTTCCCTTTGCTGCTCCTTTACTTTCCTCCACTCTTTAATGCGCCAGTTGCAAAAGGGTTGTTTTACTGCACTTCCCAAATAGAAAATTACGTTAAAGGAACTCTACTTCTTTCTAAAGGTAAATTGCATTAAGTGCTGACCCAGAGGCAATGTGATATAATAAGAATACTTTTTGTAACTTTTCTGCTGTGTAGTCATAACCCAATTTTTCTCTAAACACGGAGAAACCAAGGTTATAACTCAGGAACTGAAGTACTAACAACCTCTTTTTTTTTGGTCAAATTTTACATTGCAGTCTAGAGATAGAAAATGGCTGTATATGTCCACTCTTTCTCTTGATGTTTAGCACCCTCTTATGTGATTAATCTCATTGGAAGGAAAAAAAGAGATATGTTTCTATTTCCCACTTTAGAAATGAAACTGAACTGTATAGGGCATCTCATCACAAATATTGTAGAAAGAATACCTTTAAAGCTTCATTCAGGGAAGCAAAGATCAACTGCTGGTTTAGGTGCTTTGTATGCTTCTTTAAATTAATTTCTGCCTCGTGACATCCAAAACAGGCAAATAGTAGGTGCTGAAAGTTTTACAGTATTGCATATGCTCAAAAAGGTCTTATTAAATCAGGAGTGCAAAATTATGAACAGCAAAATGCGAAACACAGATAATATAATTGTGGTTCTGGTCATACAACAGAATCTTCAGAAGCGATATTGTATATTCCTCTTTATGATTTCTGATGACATATATATATATAATACTAACGAGTAACAATAGCTTACTCCCTACTCCAATAGGGTTATCCCAGTTAAAAAGACTTTTTAAATTGAATTCTCTATATCAAGTTTTCTAATTCAGACAAAATGTTAGATGAAATTTTAGGTTAAAACCCAGAGGATTAATCAAAGTCCTCTGACTAAAATATGTTCTGCATGTTGATTATTTTCCGATAATTTGTTAGCTTTGTATCAATGTAGAAAAGTTATATCAAAATTCTCATGACATAAATTATTTAGTTAGACTCACTTGTCCATGCTGAAGTTAGTTTTGTGCTCCATGAGCATAGAAGATAAAATGGGATTTTTTTTGTTTATTTAAATATTTTTCAGCATAGAAGCTAAAATGGGATTTTTTTTAAATTTTTTTTTTCACTAGGAATATCGTTCCTAAATGAGTGTGTCTCAGAATGTGTAAAAATTTTCTCTTGCTCCATCTATCTCTGCTTTTGTATTTCTTGCATCCAGCATCCCTTTCTATTGAAGGTAGTGAATAACACACTTTTTATTTTGACATTGAGGTCTTCTCACCAAATCTGTTGGTATCCTTTGGTCTGCACTTGATTGATTAAAGTTCAGGTGTAGGAGGGGCTTGCAGCTGCCTCCCTAACCTTTAGATTTTAGTCTAAAGTTCATCTAAAGTCTTTGGACTTGACTGTCTCTGCATGTTTGGTACATCCTTAATTTCCCACATTTGAAAAATATTCGTTAAAAAGCCATTAAAACCAGTAATTAAAAACAAATTATGTTTTGCATTAATAAGTAAGCTACAGGTATTAACAATCTAATTTTTCTCATGGATTCACATTTCTAGAAAAGCTGTTCATAATCATACTGGAGCAGCTACCACCAGTGTCCAAATTCAATCTAAGCTATAGAGTATAGTTTAATATTTTGTCACTTATGAAATCCACATGCATAAAAGCAATGATCTGTATTCAAGCACATCATCAAAAATTTGACTTTTTTTTTTTTTCTGAATGTAAGCATACTCACTTACTGCTGCAATCATAATCTTTACTCCACTTCCTACATCAGCTGAATCTACAATGATGTTCTAGAGCTATGTGTACACATATACAAGACAAAAGTTTTAAAAGTATTCCAGTTAACATATTCCAGCATGGTAAGAACAGAAAACTGAATTGTAGTCCCTTCTGTTTGTATTAAGGATAAATCTGATCAAGTAAATTATCTGGGCCATTAATTTGATAAACCAAATTAATTTGATAATTAATTTGATAAACCAGGTATCACATCTGAGTATAATTCTGACATTTCACAAAATAGTATTAATGCTTAATTATCTTGAATTATAAAAAATGCATAGTGTCTTTTGAAAAAAAAAAAAGTGTGTATCTCTATATATGCATGTATCCCATTTACATACACAGAGAGTGAGAGATATCAATGTGGAATCATATATTAGTAATGCTATTATTTAAAAAGTTTAAAAATGTCACAGAATGACAGATTTGATTCCATCCCCTCAGACACTTACCTACATAGATGATGTCCCTTCTCAGTGGTCTCTTCTCAAATCTGAACAGGCCCAGCTCCCTCAGTCTTTCCATAAAGGAGAGATGCTCCTGTCCCTTCATCATCTTTGTCACCTTCCACTGGACCCACTCCAGGAGTTCCATCTCTCTCATACTGAAGAGCCCTGAAGTGGGCACAGCATTCCAGAAGTGCCTCACCAGGGCTGAGTAGAGGGGCAGGATCACCTTCCTCAGCCCCACCTTACCTCAGGTTGGCAGTGCTCTTCCTGATGCATCCCAAGGTGTTTTGGCCCCAAGAACACACTGTTGGCTCACAGACAGCTTGTTATCCACCAGGACCCCCACGTTCTTCTCTGCAGCAGGTCAGCACCCAGCCTGTGCTGGTGCATGAGGTTATTCCTCAACATGTACAGGACCCTGCATTTGCCTCTGTTGAATTTCAGATTGTTCTTTGCCCATTTCTCCAACCTGTTGAGGTCTTTTGACAATATGAAAGAACATGTGGTTGGCTCAATCTTTACAACAACTAGACAAAGATAGTGAAGATATTTTGGAGCTCTCTCCTCCTTACACAATACAGAGCTCAATCCTCTCCTAACTAACAATGGATTGCTGGGTTTTGGGTTTTTTACTTAACAACAGTAGTGAATTTCTATAATAATTCTTAATCTGCAGTACAATCAGAAAGAATCAAACTCACAAAATCAATACAATAATAAAGTTAAGAATTCTCAGAGAGTTTCAGAATTTTGTCACAGATGCTATACTCACAGAATTTTTTTCCAGACCATTTTGCAAGAAATTTCTTAACATTTCTAAAATAATTTTTTTGTGATCCCCACTGATACAACTGTGCAATATTGGCTCAATTTTCTTGAACCTACAGTCATAGTCTTAATCTTTGAATGACAGTATTTGATGAAAATTAGAGTGCTAGTGAGCATTATTACCATATAGACCTACAGCTTCTATAATAATGTAAACAAAGTATTTTTTTTTTTATAGTGAATCCCTGAGCAGTCATGGCTAAAGAACTCTATCATGTCCTTTCCCTGACAAATATTATTAGTGCTAAGTTAAAAGTTTGGCTGCTGTCACTGTGACCTTAGCTGACCCCTTAATTTCCTGAGTTCAAGTCCAATTAACCTTTGGGAAGAAGCACAACTGCTCTAACCAGACAAGTCAATAGAATCCAATAGTAATCATTTCATTTTCTGGTTTGTCAAAGGGCAGTGGTCCCACCTCAACCGTTTCACACAAAGGTGGTAATTTATCAATGTTTAGAATGATCTGTACTGGACCATACCCAGCCCTCTCTCAAGTGCAGTAATCAATTAAACAGGCTGTATCTCAGTCATGCCACCCTGTGTGCTGCCACAGAAGAAGGCGCCAGTTGAAAAATTACTCTCCTCTTGTGATATTTGCTGGTTTAGTTTCAGGAATGAAAATATTGATATACACATCAAGCTCTTGTTACCACAAGAGGCTTGAACTAGATCTAAAAGAGTATGGTGGGAAAACCTGTCTGGTGTGAAAAACTATTTCTCATCATTTTCTGTCTTCCATCATCTCCTTGTACATGTGTGGCTGCTGTTGAGTTTATACAGAGTTAGCCATAGAATAATGGAGGAAAAGAGTCTCAGGAGAGGAGGAGGAAAGCAGGATTAATTAAAGTTGGCTTCAAGATTAAAAATAAGAAAGAGGAAAAGAAAGACGTGACAATGTTCTATTACTTTCTGTCTTTCAACTCTGACAGGGTTGGGAAAGCAGGCCCAACTCTCACACAAAAACACTTTCTCCAGTGTATGGCTCAGTGTGCAGGGGGGAGACACAGTGACAGCCACACTGACGGCAAAGCTGCAGTGATACTACAACACCTGTCTTTGCATGACCACCTGAGTATTTAATGCAAGTGGGTGAAGAAAAGCTGGATTGTATGGCAGTGGTTTGTCAATAAAGGAAAAGGGCAATTTCTTGTTTTATTTTTAGAGGGCAATTTCTAATGGGGTCAGTTCTAATGTTTGGTCTTAAGCTAAACATCACAGTGCTTGCCTTCTCCAAGGTGATGATCAGGTTTTGCTGGGCTCTTGGGAAACATGAGGGAAATAAGAATTGTCCTAAGATTTAGGAACATGGAAGTCATGTTCTTCTTCCCAGAGCAAGCAAAGATGAGAAAAATTTTGGATGAAAATGCAGAGCAATTATGGAACCTCAGGTTTGATGTCATGGTTAAGAAAGAGTGCCCACAAATGTTCAGCAATGGCAAACATGACTGAAACATATTTCTGGGATGAAGTCTTTGGGAAAGTGGTGCCAAATTGATGGGAACAAGGAACATAACAAATTTTTCATTTGCTTTTTCCAAGTACCTCATATGTCCATTCACCTTTGTATAACAGAGTTGAACAAAGAAAGGGTAATTCTGAAACTTAGAGGGATGAAGCTTTTGCAGTAAGTGAGCAAAAAAATGAACAACCTAACTAGGTGTGTGCTTAAATACTAAACTTGATTTCCAGTTAATTATTTTCTGGTTGTCTAAATTAAATATTTTTAATATTTAAGTATTTTTTTCAATTGACTTATGAATTCACTAGTTTGTAGCAGCATTTGACAGTTATAAGATAAAGACTCTAAATTCTTCATTTGTTAAGAGCACTAGCAACATTTTTATTACCAAAGCTAAGTTTGCAATCATAACAAATCTTCAAAACACAATTGAAGCTATTTTTAATTTAGCTCTCTCTTGATTATTGTCATACAGAATATACAAAGATGGTAAAATATAAAAAAAAAAAACCCTTTAAATTAGTTTTGCAGTTTCCTACTGTCCTATATTAAAGGCAACCTAATAGAATTTATAGGAGTAGAACCCTTTTAGGCAGCACTCTTTGTATTTTTTATTAAGTCCATACTTGCAGAATATACTTAATGTCAATTTTGTACAATGGTTACACTGCACAGACTATTTTATTTTAAACCTGCAGGACACAATGATAAATTGATAATTGACCCCAAGGCCATAGCAAATAAAGAAGCCCTGTTTTTCATTAGTACAGTATTACATGGTTGTTAGGGGAAAGAAGAGCAATGCTAATTGAGTACTGAGGAGTTGCACAATTAAAAAATCATCCATGGTTTTAATTTCACATGTTTAAGGCTGCAAATTTCCTAATTGTGAGCAATAAAATAAAATAAGATTAATGTGAGATACAATTACATAAAGCTGCACCATCCAGAAGCAAGTTACAGCCATCTATGTTTGACTACATATTCACTAGTGGTATAGTCAACAAATATACTTTTGCTTTTGTGTCTCTGCTCCTCTAAAGCTGTAGTATTACTACAGCCTTCAGTTGTCATAGGATATAGATGACAAATATTGTGGGTTTTTTTTTTTTTTAATTGGGGTGGTTATTTTAAAAAGAAACTCCAGAGCCTCCTGTTGTAAATGAGTTTACTCTGTTCAGGCTTTCTTGCACTAAGACCAGAGCTGGTAACCTTTCTATTTGAACCAGGCTAATGCTGTGATTAAACAACATGAATTCATTCACAGTATATAAGGAAAATATATCAACATTTTGTTTATTATTTATTAACGGACCGTTGTGTTTGTACATTTTCCCAAGCATTCAAAGTTTCAGCACCTTCTCTCACATAAAACTAGCTGTGGCTGAGACTGCTCAATTAAACATTCTTTAATTCAATTCCTGATTACTTCTTTCCCTCTCCAGCATTTTTGAGTTCCTCTAGCTCATGCATTTGTCTTGGTGCAGTTTGTATTTTCCCCAAGCTCAGAGCTAAGCTGTGTTTGTTCCTGAATTACACCTTTTTCCATAAAGGAGGTGTGATCATGATTGCGGCAGCACAATGTTCCTGCTTGGTCTAGTGAAGCCCCAGACCAGTTACAATGAGAAGAGGACATGTTCTGACTACTTGAAAGAGCAACTGATTTAGGGAAGAATGTTTAATAATATAAAAACTGAGAAAATCAAAAATATAGTGTAAAATTTAAGAGCCAGGCAGTAATAAGTTCAGGTCACTCGAGCATTGATAACACCATCCCAAAGGAATAAAAAAGCTCAAATGTAATTAAATCTCTAGGTTCTGAAAAGCCAGTTAGTGTAACTTGTTTTGTCACATGTGGGTAAAGCAGAAAATAAGCATGTACACAAAGTACAAGGAGAGTTTCCTCAGGAGACTCATCCCAATCAACTAATATTAAATGGAAAATGCACAAGAAAAGGAGATAGCTAAAATAAATAGTAGCTAAACTAAATAAATTATATAAAAGGGGAAAATGCTTTAATATTTTTATGACCTATTAAAAAAAGTGATTAAAATATACTTTTTAATTGTAAGTCAGGGGTAAATTTATTCAAGCTGAACAATTCACAGAAGGACATAAATCAGATCTGTTCTGAGTAAAATACAGGTTTACAAATTAATCTAGAGCAACCCTTATGTGGAAGATAATAAAATTTCACAATTTATTAAAGGTCCCTGCTTTGATTAGTGATAATACCACAGTAGCCAATATTTTTGCTATTTTATTCTCTACCATCTTCCTAATTCATTATTTTTTGCTCTTTCTCTTTTGCCTCTCTGCACAACTTCCAGATCTAATCTATGATACACTTGAAATTGGATTTTGGCTATGACTGTCTTTCCTTTCAATGCTATACTAAAATTAGCTCCTTTAGAATGATAAACATTATTATTATAATAATAAGAGAAGCAATATTTACATTGTGTGGAATATCCTTCTTTAACAGAAGGTGTTAGGGAATGAGATAAAAAGCTGTGATATGGTGCTTTGGAGATGAGGCATGACCCTCATGACTGGTTCCAAGGCTGTTCAACAGACTCACCAGCTGTCTGTCACAGACCTTAGGAGACTGGGAATACACAGCCCACCCACCTGGCCTGTCAAGTTCCTTCATGGAGGAAACCCTGGAACCAAGAAAAGAACAGAGCCATAATCCAAGCACCAACCAGGACACTGTTACTTACACTTATGCAGAAAAAACTTGGCATATGGGATGTGCAAGTTACTTATTGTGGTGGAGTAATTAATACGAGTAAGATAATGGTAAATGAAAACAGTTGGTATTTCAAAGCAACCCTTCCTCTCTAACCAGCATTACTTCAGTTTCACACAGCTTAATTCCAAGCTAAACTGAAGTAAGGTGGTGGGTGTTGTACCAGCTGTTACACCTGTAAAGAGCAAGAGACACAGATGAATGGCATCAATATATCCATATCTCATCTCATCAACACTCCACATGCAGATCATGAAGTGAAGGGAAAACAGGATGAACGCATTTGTGATGCTCTTAAGAGATGACTCATGAGGATGATGGGCAGCTATACACCACTATCCTTTGAATGATATTTAAATTGTATTATTAATATTGGAAATAGCTGACAAGTTTGCTTAAGTCTCAACTTTAAAAGTCACTTGTAAATGCATAAGGAATGGAAATTAGGTTCATATATAGCACGGCATGCTTAAAAGTAGCAATTGCCTTATTTTTGTTCTAATGTACATTTTAATATCATTTCAACAGATATTCTTGGTGAATAACTAACAAGTACAGAAATCTTATTAGGTTCAATGAAGTGCCATACCATATATTTCCTTGAATAAAGTGTATTTCCTGTCCTGCAACATTGTTTTGTATAAATTGCACTTTGTGCTTTCTGTTCATAAGGCAATATGACTCCACACCCACAGAAAACTTGCCTCCAAAAGCAATTCAACGCATTGTTAGCAAACTTTCAAAATGCTTTGAGGATGGTAATAGAACAAAAAATGCACACTAGTAAATATGTATTATGAGAATAGTGGTAAGTGACTAACAAAATATTCTTTGGAATCATTGTTTTTGTACAGAAATTGAAATGAATTGCCAAACTATTGCAGTATATGTGGCACAGATTTTGGAAACCTTTATTTCACTAGTGGGGTGGTCAAAAAGAAAAGTTTGTATAATGGTGCATTGTGTACTAGGATCAAAATGAAGACCATTCAATCCAAGAAGGGCGTGATAACAAGAAGCAATTCAATTACACTTGTAGGTTTTACCAAATAGCTCTCTTTAGTAGACCTACACCTACGCAAAGCAGGAAAAAAAACCCCAAAAGTGTTCTGTCCTTGTCTTTGGCTAATCTGTTGTCTCTATAATAAGTGTGAAATCTCTAAATACATGCACATTTACTACAAGCAAACAAGCTGTCCAGAATCTAATTAGACAAAAATCTGCCCATCTGTTCTGCATTATCATGGGGTTTGCTCACATGTATGTTGTCTCATTACTAAAAGGCGGAAAGGCAAATTGAATTGAGCTGGACTTCCTCTTAAAGTGGGATCAGGACACGAAGCCAGACCCTTGCTGTGAGCCAACAAAGCACCACTGGGAGAAAGTGGGATGAGAGAAGTTTCTTTTTTCTACAGCCACATGTCCAATGCTTACCATGAGGCCTAAGGGGGTGCTAATGCCATTGTTTGGCACAATAGGGCACACACTACAACCATATAAACCTTGTTTTCAATGCAAATTGTTTGCTTTTTATTGTCATCCCCTGTGTCCAATGTATATTACTATCTGCCTGCCAAGGTATGCTGCATTTCAGGCATAGAGCTTGTTTAACCTAAGCTTGAAAGATTCATTAAAGCTAAGCTTTCTTATAAAAATTATTAGAATAATGTATAACTTTTTCTAAAATTATATTTTAATTACTTAATCAAGGTTTTTAAAATGTTACTTAAGGCCACAGGCTACTGAGAGTCATTTGTATGGAAATAGGAAATTTTATATGAACATGCTTATTTGCATATTTTCTAATCACTTACATGATTAATACTTAGCACTTACAAACATTTGTGTATATCTCCCATAAGAGCACTTTGCATCAGCTGTAAACTCTATTGTGTCTGAGAATGAGAATTTGTAGTGGACTGTTGCTACACTCCTTAAACAGAAACGGAGAAGATTTATTTGTAGTTATGAATGCTTTAAATGAACAAATACTTTGAAAATCAGCAGTTTTTGAGGATTAAGGAGGATCAGTGCAAATAGACATTCAAAAGTTGGAGTACATAAGGAAAAACTAAAATATATTTCAATCTGTTGCATAGTTCTCATTACGAGAGCACTTGAACACATAATAAACTTTAATTTAGTAATCCTGCTTAATGACAGCTCCTTGAAAAATGTCGGACTTGTGTGCAGGTCATCCCCCAAAGGAGGATGAGTCCACTTTTCCTTCTCCTGCAAGGAACCTCTCTGGAGTCCAGATCACCTGCTCTCCTCTGATGCTATTTCCCACTGATCAGACCGACAGAAAAACTCTATTGTTTAGAGTTTATTTTTTGTTTATTGTTTATTGCATATTATTTATTGTTCAGAGTTTACTAGAGCTTATAAGGATAAATGAAGAACAGATCTGCTAAGGATACTACAAAGACTTATTATTTTTTAATGTTTATTAGTTTTATTATGTTTTATTAGTTTTACTACAAAGACTGTTAGTTTTTATGCTAGTGATAGCCGGATAAAACTGGGTACAGGCAAGGATATGGAACTTATCTCCTGTTTCTCTGCCTTCTGAGCAGAAGGAATTTGTACAAGTGATTCAGGCTGGATCCTCCTGTGCAGCACTCCAGTTTCCTGGTATAGCTCATTATATCACCTTCTCCATCCTGATGGCATACTAGCCAAGGCAGGACATTTTTGATCCAATAAAGTCTTTGTGTAGAATGGAAAAAGGGGCTTGGGAATAGGAACCAGTAACAAAGATTATTTGGGACAGCAAGAAGTTACATGTTTTCAGATAAGCTAAGAAGAGCTAGTGGCACATGAGTGAATAAACAAAGAGATTTGAACAGAAAATGAAAAGTATTTTATAGAGCATATGATGAAAGTTGTCACATTTCTTTTCTAATACTGTCACATTTAATTTTCAATATTATAATTTTGTTCTAAAAAATGTAGAACCCCCAAAAACTTCAGAATATACCACAAAATTACTTCTCCATAGAAAGTAGAGTCTCTTTTGAAGCACAGAAATGAAGAATGGCTTGTGCTATGGAAAAGTGGAGCGAGATGAGTAAAAGGGAGGAGTAAATTGTTGCATACATGTGGGGAACTGGAGACATTAAAATAAAAAGAAACTTAAAGAGAGAGAAATATTTTCTTTAAGGGAAAAATTCAGTTTTAATTATCTTTCATTCTGCATTTAACCACATATATTATGGAAAATAAAAAACAGTTTGAAAGATTTTCTTGTGAATTTATTAGTGCTTGCCCACATTTCTGCTGGACTGAGAGCAGCTCTAATATCTGCCAAGGGACAAAAAATACAAATCCATAAGAGCACCAAAAAAAATAGGTGCTCTCACAGCTTTCTCTTTAATTTTTTAAAATTGTCATTAAACATTTTCTACCTTCTTCTCTTACTACAAATATATGTAACACAATTTGACTGCTGTGATGTATATACAGGATTAAAATATTCCACACAATACTGGTATTCATCTTATATGCATACTTCATGGCCATTATTTATTCCTGATTGCTTTTCACAATTTTAATATGATCCTCTTTTGTTACTTGCAGCTAACCAGAATACAACCAGCACAAAGGTGGCACAAAACCCTGAACTATATTCACAGTTTCTCTGTTGACATAATACTGAAGCTAACTTCAGATTTTTCTGTCATTTCTATATAATGCAATCCTCATACATGTGCTGTGTAAATCATTAAAAAAAAAGATTTTCCTTCTCAGCATCCTATTATTTTGTCTTTATTTACAGAGGTGGAACTTAAGGCAAGTTTACAGCTTCCACATAAATACTCATTTGCCAAAAGAAAACAAAATATATTTTGCCTTTAGACAATCTGCATTGATATATTGAAATAGCAGGGAAGGGGGAAAAAAGGTTCATAATGCTTCATTAGTTAATTGCGCAGAGCACAGCTCTTTAGGGGTAAACAAGTGAAGGACATTTGCTGAATGGTCTATGCCCATCATGCATATTATGGCCTAATGGTGCTAGTAATGGTAGGAGGCTCCTGGAGAGTCATCTGTCAAATTAGCACACTGAATTATTTATTGCCTCAGAGTAAAATCGAGAAAGGGAGCAGCTGAGATCCATTTGTAAGAAAATACAAGATAAAGAAACAACCCCTCCCTAAAATTGTAGTAGAACTGCTTTGCATGTTCAGTTATGTCACCAGTATTTGTAAATATCAACAATATTTAAATAGTATATATGTCTAAAGATATTGGAATCTGCATGGAAGTTCTAATAAGCAATTAATACTATACATATAAATATTATCTTCATGTATTTATATGTACAGATGATTTGCATAATGCTAATCACAATTTTTGTAATGTAAGTGCGATTACACTGGTTTATATTATATTTTGTATGCTAAACATGGAATGTAAAATATATATATATATATGTAAAATATATATAGTATATAATACATGTTATACAGTTTTTTAATCAAAAATTATAAAATGAAAGTGTATAAATGAGTTAAATATTGTGCTCCAGATGGAAGAACACTATTCTCCCTCTGCAAACATCAGAATGTATGTTCTTAACATATTCATCATATTAAAACTACTTCATAAAAACGTGAAGTAATTTTTTCAATCACTGAAGAATACATCTCTTTCTGCAACTGCATCTGGAGATTAGGAAGATATGTATAATTTTTTCACACAAAAAGAGTTGCTGCTGGAGTTCCTTACTGGCAATAATTTGGAATTAATCTTTATTGCTCAATATACCTTTTCCATTCCTTCTGTCTTTATCCACTATAAGTTACCAAAGTCATGGTAACTTTCCAACACTCCTGATGATGAATGTGTAACATGAATAGCTCTTCAGCCCTTGGTGCTTTTAATGACAACCAAGTGTCTTGTATCTTAATTACCAGTCAGGCTGTACCTCTGCTTTCCTCAAAGTTATTTAAGTGAGATTTTTGTGATGTCTGACACTGTAGAAAAATATGTGCTATGAGTTATCACTAACCTGTTGAAGGTACTTGAGACTGCATATTAACTTAATGACTTCACACAGTACACTTCTGTAAGGCACTGAACAGTCCTGTGAACCATTTCACCATGAAAGTCAATGGTACTGACCACAAGAATACAGGTAAACATGTCTATGCTGCCTTTTTTTTTTTTATTTTTTTTAAAGGGATCACTTAAGAGAACATTTACAGATCATTTATTTTCTTCTAAAACCTGAAAGCTGCATTTTAGCATTTCAGACATTGGCTTTTTGGAAGAGGATATTCCCTTCTAAATACACAGATTTATTCACTTAGTCTTAGTTCATAGATTTATTCTCTAGTCTTAAATAATTGCCAACTAAATTTGCTTTCTCATGATGATATAGAGCTGAAAGTGGGATTTTGAAATCTTTCTTATGAGGGTACTTATTATTAAATATTCTTGAAGATTTTAAAGAGGTTTTTTTTTTTACTGCTTAGCTGATAACTTTGAATGTTTCTGTAGTTTGTTTTCCAAATTAAAATACATATTCTGGGGGAAAGCAGGATCTTCCACAAAAGAACACTTTGTAACTTTTTTTCTATATTATAGAGACAGTTCTACAGATACCTTATAGATATTGCTCATTGGCTAGTAATGACTACACAGAGACTTTTCTGCTCCAGACAAAGGTGATTTATACACTTGACTACCTCTAGAAAGAAATGCAATCAAACATGCAAATACTTATTTGTGTGATTTCTTTTCTTTTTAATTTTGGTTCCAACATTCAGTTCAAAGGCTCAGTATTTCTTATTCTAAATATAATTTAGTTCCTGCAGCACCGATATTTTGAAACTTCTACCCACACTTCAGGATAGCAAAGATAGAAACCTTGGGTGTGGAGGAACAAAACCTCTTTTCTCTTCAGCACAGAAAAAGACATACTGATAACCAGTACTAGAAATATCTTCTGGCATGAATGTCATGTGAAGAGATTTAGTTAAAGGAAGCACTTATACTGATAAATGTCTGGAAGTCAAAACTGGTATTAATATTGATGATCAAATTTATTGTGGTACTTTAAAAAAATACCTGTGTTCCTGAAAATATTTTTGTTTCATTTTCTCAGACTTCAGGCTTAAAGGTATAACTCTCTCCTTTTATTACCTCTCTTTCCCTTTCCTTACTAACATATTTGTTCATACACACACACACACACACACATGGAGTCTTCAGTGTTGCAATTTTTATCCATATATGCCCTGAAATAAAAATCACTAAAATATAATTTCAAAAATTAGTTTATAGTTGCTGAAAACATATTCTAGGAACTAGAATTCTAGCACTTCTAAAAATCCTGCCACTTAGATGTAGGCTTGCAGTATTTTTGTTTAATTGTATATGATTTATATAAAAAGTAAAATTAGCAACAATGATTGGACTAAGAGAGAAAAAACTTCTTGTCTGTATAACACCACATAATTGTTCCTCAATATTTGATGTCTAGAGGGCTTGACTGCTTGATTATTATTCATTTGAATATATCTTGTCTAGAAATGTGGCCTTAGAATAAAATCTGAATTTCTTAAAACCAAAGATTTTTACCTATCAATCTAACATTTCATTGTAAGTTTTCCTCTCACAGAGAGAATAAAATTATACTTCTCCATGTTCACAGCCTAGTAGAGAGAAGAAAGCACAGAAGTAATAAATACTTGAATTACCTTCAAGTGCATACTAGACCACTACGTATGTGCTAGTGCATAGATGATATTTAGCTGTTCGAGTCCACCTACAGTTGAAAGAATGGAATTTTTCCTCTGAAACAAGGCCAACAAGATATAACTGCCACTTATTTTCTAGTAAAATAGGAAAGAATTTTCAATGGCAGAACCCCAGTGAAGCAGCTGACAAAGCAAAGGACAGTTAGTTCCATGCTGATTAGCATCTTGTAAGCTGTTCATCTCCCATAAAGGTCTAAAGTAAATGTACTCTGCAGAATGGTTTACATGTGTTTGCAATAAACAACCTGTGCTTGTAAACAGCTGGCATCTGCTCAGGATCACACAGGAGCAGAGCCCACTTGATTTGCATTTAAAACTATTATTCCAGGGATAAAAAAGCCAAATGAAAACTGAAGAGCGCCAATTCAGAATCACAATAAAAATCCTTTGGAAAAGAACAGCTAAGGCCCTATCTTGTGTAAAAAACCTATATGCGAACCACAGACAGAAGAGAAAGCCTGTTTGTATTTTTAATTATCAGCCAAAGCTTAGTTTGGAAAGCAAAATATTTAATAATAACAAATTTTCAGTCTTAGTTTGTTGTAACAAGGCTTAGGTTCTGTCAGCCGTTTTCCTGATGAATTTTATTTTGCTTCCAGAAGACCTGCTGGAATTAATCCAACTGTGCAAAGACAATTATTTTGCATAGGAGCCTAGATTAATGAGTTGCCATAGAGCAGTTATTGATCTTGGGGAAGCCATATTCTGATGACTAATATTACAGGGACTGTTTTGTAATGGATCATATAGTATCACATGTTTGATCTGCATTAAGCAATGATACATAACCAGGTCAAAGTTTATAACAGTGCGGTTTTCATTATGGACTTGTCCTGGCTGCAGGAAGGCTGGACAAACAGAAAGACAGTGCAGCGTATTTGAGTGTAGCAGACAGGTGCTTTGCATCCTGAGGCTACAGTTCTTTGATGAAGGAGAAGTTGGCTTTCAACAATTATCAAGTTACAGTTGCAGCAAGTACATCTAATTGATCCAGTTATCTTGGTTATGAACCTGCACCCAAACTTCAGTTCTCCAATTGCATGCACTGCACATCCATACTTGTACTGTGGTTGAAGGTTGTGTCTGTCGCACCTAGAGAAACATGGATATTACTGATATAGTGGCTTAAGGTTGAGCTAATTCCCTTTAGGATTAGGGATGTAGCATTAGCCTGTTTTCTCCTAGTCCTTGCTGGGTGATCAGATTCTTCTGCACTGTATTGTATTATGCCACAATGTCTTTGCAATTCTGTGTAAAAATTAATGCAGTCTAAGAACAATATTTTTGATTGTTATGCCAGTTTCCAATTATTATTGAGAGAAAGGTTATTTGATATAAAAACACACTTTGAAGCTTGCAAGCAAGAAGGAATGATGGGTGACTGAACAGGCACCTTACCACTGAGCCCTTGTAAATTAAATTACCATTTACAAAAATTTGTGCAGTCTAACTGTCCAATGACAAAATAAGATTTTGGAGATTGCCTGCTCTAAAGTGAGGGACTGAGTAATTCTTCCTATTACAGTACCAGCAAATTTCCACAGAGAAACCAATAGTTCATGGTAAAATTGCAGCAAAGTCAAGGCATTAGGAAAATAATTTCACTGATCTTCAGTCCTCTTCTGTGTTTAAACTTGGAAGGTCCCATTGAATGTGACCTCTGCCACATCCCATGCAAACACCACAAAGGTATTTTTCTATAACTACTTCATGGGAGAGAGGGCCAAAGGGTTATGTTAAAAGACCAGATGGAAAAAACTCTGGCTGTGGAATTAGGGCAAGCAATAGATCTGAATTCTTTTAAGGACAAGGATCACACCTGCTCAAGAAGCCCTGTTCCTCTATCATCCAAAAACAGGGTAAGGCCTGATGGCTGGCATTTTTAGGGTCAGTACAAATAACTGTTGCTGCTCTTCCATGTGCAGCTCCCCTCTCCAGGCAATCTCCTACAATCTTTGAGGGACCTTAAAACACTAATTCACAACACAGTGAGAATTGTTCTAAGACCTCTGCCTGACCATTAATCACGACAGCTTATAGTCCTTAGTATCCTGGAAGGACCAAGGACCTCTATGGCTTGTGATGCTTGACAGTGTCCTTTAAGGGACTCAGCATTTTGGCAGAAATAGATTTGTCAGGAAAGGAGGCTGAATTGTCAGCCAGGAGCATCTTCTACTTCACAGGGCAGAGATTAAAATGTGGATGCCACAGAGGAGATTCGACAACAGCACGTAAAACACAAAAACAGCCAGGCCAGTTTGGATTTACTGGGACCTTGTAATTCCCTGCCTACAATATTGTCTTGGTTTGAAACGTCAGGTGTCTGCTAAGGAAAGCAGGAGTCTCTCTTGAAATGGAAAATGTACACTCCCTCCCTCTGAATTATTATAATTTTGAAATTAAGGGGCTCTCAGGCAAAGATATGAGAGTAGGAATAACAGTTCTTTTATAAGAAAAATTAGAAATAAAAATGCAGTGATACAAAACAACACTGACAGAGTCAGAATATGAACTGACACCCATTGCTCAGGGTGGTGGTAGCAGTCCATTAAATGGGGGCTGCAGTCCTCATGGAGTGGCAGATGTGGTTCTATTGAAGCAGTGATCCTGTAGAAGGGTGGAGTTTTCCTCTGAAGGGCCAGCGGTGGTGTAGATGGGCCTGGTGTTTCTCTGGGAATCCAGTGGGAAAAGACTGCTTGTGGTGTCCAAATCTCAGACTGTATCCAGGTAGGAATGCTTGGGTCCTCCTCCTGGGCGGAGCTACTCCCCATGGGATGATGTAATTTTATCCGTCATGCAGTGACACTCAATGGCCCTTTAACAGAAGATATTTCCTGGAGGGAGAATTGGTTGTGGAAGAGATAAAGAAAACTTCCCCACCTGGTTTTAACAGATGGCCCAATTAAGAGAAGACAACTGCCCCATCTCTAACAATGGCAGTAGGATACACACACCCAGCCACACCTTGCAACCTAAAACAAATATGTCAGAGGACTATGGAATGCACCCAGTCTGGACAATTTGGATAAAGCATGGAGTAGAAAGGCCATAAAGGCATAGATACAGCTCAGATGAACACAGCAATCTTGCTTTGAAAGGCATTTGGATCTGCCACGATTATACTTTACATCATATACACAGATAAATATATATATAAATATATTTAGTTATAAATATAATTAATATAATTAGATAAAATTTAAAATTATGAAGCAAAATCATTAAACTGCTTAATTAGGCACATTCTGTTCACCGTCTCTCAACCTCTCTTTCTTTCTGTCTGTATTTCTAAAAAAATAATATCTTTATATTCACCAAGTATTGTACTTGGAAACTTTACTTGGAGGGAAAAAATTCCCTTGAAAATAATTGCAATTTTTGATTGCAAGCTTTACCCAAATTCCTCTTTTTTTAAATTTTTTTTTTTTTTTTTTTTTTTTTTTTTAGTTAAAGATAATAATTTGAGCATTTGTTCTAAATTTCATGAAATTACATGAAGTAAATGATGAAGGAGGTCTATCTATGGTAATTGTGAAAGCCAGAATTCCATTTTCTTTGAATATCAGAAGGAATAAAATTATATATTTCAACATTAAAATTTATTTTATAGAAATATTTGTTTAATATACTTTATGTATTTTATATACTTTATTTATTATGTAGTACATTACAAAATAGAATTACATTTTTCTCATAAATCTACTTACTTACTTTCCCAAAGTGTTCTTGAGTAAACAAACAGGAACTGGAACTGGATAATAAATGTAATTTTTTGTCCAGTTTATTTTGTGTGACTCTTAGTGATTCTGCACTGTTAGTGTGGTACATTTCTTTATACTTTAGTATTTTTATCAAAAGATTTCAATTACATATTTCATTTCTTAAGGCTGCAAAAAGTCACCATTTAGAAATAACCTTAATTTACCAAATACAGTGTAGTTAGTAAAATGTGGTTTTGTAACACAGAAACTCATGTAATTTGAAATAATTATGTTGTTGAGCACATGTACAACACTATAGATATTTAACAGGTCTATTGTAAGTATATATTAAAAAAACCTCAAACCATGCATTAGAAAATCCTTTGATGCACTGAATTCTTAAAGCTACAGCTACTTCATAAAGATATCTTATAGAGTTACAGATTCTACTTTAATTCTACTCACACATCCAGTTTATTCAGGACTTTCATAATTTACAATCTACCTTTTAAACAATGTAGTAATTGAAATATTCCCTTTAATTTATATGTTCATATAAGTACACTAGCACTGTAAATGTTTTATATCTAAACTCATATTACATTGTTGATTTTTTTTTTTTGCAAAGATACTAAGATACCTTTGATTTTTTTTCTCCCATGAAAAGCCACCAAGATTATGTGTATTGAGGTTTGAAGCATTGTGCTGTGTGCCTAGAATTGTTTATATTTTTTGACCTTTAAGTCCCTAGTCTAAAGCAATAAAATGAAGGCTTCCTGTCTTATTGATTTGGTAAGGCCTATTTTCACACAAATAAAATGGAACCCAGTTTAATAAAATGCTACTTTTAGCCAACATCTGTAAATTAACCTGAGTCTTGACAATTTTGAGGTCAACCTAGAGTAAGCAGTTCATATCTGTGGTAAATCAGTTTCTAGGAAAAGAACCTGGAAGCTAAAGAAATCATGGGGTTTTTTTTAAGAGACTGGCTTGAACCCTCCTTAACCGGAAAATAACGTCTGACCTAGGCAGTGAAATTTTTCACAACATTTCAATTAAAACTTGGCATCCACATAAGCAATACATTGCATCCTTGCAACTGACCTTATTGCAGGAAGCCCATATGGAACTGTAGGCTCAGGTAGCCTGCCATCTCTCGTGTGAACATGACAGATACACACCACAAGTATTTCTGGCGGTGTTTGAGATCTATTAAGAGCCTCATTACCATTTTTTCTCAATAAGGAAATTGCTGGTGGCCTAACGATGTTGGTAATCATTCAGTATATGTTTTTCATTTCTAAGTAGATGTACCTTAATATTAATGGAGCTCTGCTTACATCTTGTTCTTCATGATGAATGAAAACTGCATAAAATAATAACTCTTCAGTTTTCTAGAATATTAAATCTGAGAAGGAATGGAACTAGGTTATTTCCTCTTTTACAGTACCTCCCCAAAGAGCAAAGAAAGAACCATCCCCATGAGCCATGTGATTTACACACTGAGGCTTCCAGAAATGTTATTTTCTGTTTTACTGGTTATTACCATGTTTCTTCCCAGATTATGCAATGTGTGGGGACAATCCTGCTTTCACAGGTCTGCAGGTCTGCAATTTTGGAGCAAGAGAGCTCCTTTAAACACCTGAGCCTAACTCACTGCACTGCTCTTCCCTGTGGCTCAGAGAGGAGTACAGCTTCACACTTTCTGCTGGCCATCCCCAATCATTACAGCAAGGGCTTAGCTTGTTGAGAGCAGTCAGAAAGACTTGAGAAACAGAGTGTGACAAATCCATCAGACAGTAAAAAAATTATATTAGCATATCTGCTAATGGGAAACCAAGGTTTACACTCTTGTCAGCCTCTTTGAAAAAAGACCCAGAGGAGAGCTTGCAACTGCCCCACATGCACTGAGACCTGTGCCCAGACAGGATTTTGGAACATTAGTTGACTCCTTTAGGATGTTTACTCACAATGTGCATGCAGGCTTTTCTTCTGACAGTACTACATATCAAGCCTAGTTTTAGGTTGTAAGAATTTTAGAGATGGATTTACTTTGGCAGATTTTCTTCAGTAGTTTTTCCTATTGAAGTTCTTTTCTTCAACACACCTTTTAAAACTGCTCTTCAAATGCATCCAACTGTTCCTTCAGTGATAAAGACACACACACACACATGCACACACGCACACAACTTCCAGTGCTATTGAAATAAACTCACTAGGCACAATTTTCTGCAGTTTCTATTGTTACACTAATAGCCACATTCAGGCTCCACATACCAGATCCTCCCTCCCTCCCACAGGCTATGTTCTGCCAGGTGCTTGCAGGCAGAGCTGCCATGAACAATGGAAAGTGCATCCCACTGAAACTTTGGGTGTGCTATAAATCAAGTGTCTGAAATACATATTGCTTTTAACACTCTGAAATGGCAGCATACATACCACAGGTGTGCATCATGTAGCATTATGGGAGACCAATGTGTAGGCAAAAGAAAAAATTTTAGTTTTAGGTCAGTGAATAAATTAACTTTTAATGGACTGAATTTGCTCTATAGATCTAGTGCTGTTATATCTAGTTGTAAAGAGACGATGCAAAATCCTGACGCTAATATCTCATGACTTCTATTTCCCCACTCTGACCAGAAAAGCAGGCAAGTTAAATTTTCTCATGAGCAGCTATGCTTCATCTTTCATAGAATGGTAAAATCCATAATATGGAAAAGATCCTTAAGATCATCAAATCCAGCTGTCAACCATCCTTGTTTGTGATTGGGCTACTTTATTACTTAAAGCAATCATCATTTCAAGTGTGTTGATATTTCATGACTGGTATTTATCATGTCATTCCTTTCTATATATATAAATAGTCCTTTATGACTTGATGTGGAAATTTTCTCAAGAATTTCCAGGAAGTGGCCATATCTTCCCAGCTTGATTTAATTCCCTGTCAATGAATTGATGTCAATCGCTTACTGAGATTTTTTGTTTCAGGCTATTTATTCTGCATATCTTTTATCAGAATATGGGAACTCACATGCCCATTTAAGTAACAGGACTAATTCCTGTTTAAGCTAGAATTTAATACAGGAAGGTTTTGTTTCTTACATATTCAGTGGCTCAAATGAGAGGACTAGACAGCACCATTTGATTTTATAATCTATGCACTTACTATTCAGATAACATTGAATCAAGTCTAGACTTAGCAGTGTCTTTGCAGAGTCAGGACACACAGTGAATAAACAAGAACATGCCAACAAGAAGATTAACAAGCACACCACAGCGCAAGAAGGTCCAGGCACTGAGATACCCTCTTTACCCCGCAGACCATGAGAGAAATCACTGGCTGACAGTGATGTAGGTGGGATACAGAACTCCGGCACATCAACATTTCTGAACTAAGAACTAAGTTCTGAGGAAGTATGAATAGTGTAGTTTTGAGGCATAGGAGAGCCTGGGGTAAGAGCAGTTTTCTCCTTGAGAGAGGACTGCTGATTCTATGGACAACACACCCTTTGATAGCCCCTGCACAGTAGCTGCTGGAACTTCTTTTTTTTTCCCTCTAGTAATAAACTGGAAATATTCAGACTGTGTCTTCTTCCACCAGAGTTCAGCAACAACAATCTGGTTAGATTAATTCTATTAGTGAAAATTTATGTTTTAATAAATGCATCTTCTAAATGACAGAGACTGAGAGGGAAAGAAAGAGCAAAAAGACAAGAATGATACCTTAGTGGTGAACTAGTCTCATTTGTTTGGTGCACAGGGCTAGCTTTCATTCTCTGCTCTTCCACATCAAAGCAGTAGGCCTACATTTCATTCTCTGCTATTCCACTTCAGAGCAGTAGGCAGGCATTCACCACAGCACCCAGGGAAAACAGAGAGGGAGTCACTCTTTGAATCAGATTGGATAGCAGTACAAGTTAATACAGAGTCATTAAATGATCTTGCTCTGAATGTCCCGCCAAAGCAACTCTAAAGTGATTATTTTTGCTTCCTTTAGTATTTTGTTTCAACCTAGCAGTGCATTAGTAATTTTTACCTCATCTTCTATCATCTTTACAGAATACATTTTTTTCTTTGCTTAGCAAGGACTGAGCTTTTTTTATTCTATATTAAAGAAAAAATAAATCAAATTTACACAGGAAACAGTACAAGTTTTCAGGTTCTGCTTCATGAAATCACCTTAGAGAGGTCCTGTTTCCAGGGGAGATATTTCAGGTAGTGTGTATAGACACTAGTATTATTAAGACAAAAGCTTCAGGATCTTTCTGCAGGACAGAAGCTCAGTTTTCTTTTGCTCTGTCTTGCTTTATTAGATTCTATTATTTATAATGTGATTCACACTTGAGTCTGAACCTGTGCAGACTAAAAAGTGTGTTATTGCGTACAATTATTATTGACCGTATTGTGTTCTGACTGTGAGCATTCCACACGGGGATGTAAGGGGTAAAAAAACCACTTCATTATCCTTACATAGAGAACATAAAAGCCAGCCTTCATCTGCTGAGTGGAAGATCTGCTTTCTTACCTGCTCTCTTGGGCTTGCACATCCATTAAGTAGTCATTGGATAAAATACAGAAGCAGTCCTGCGAGCAGGACTGTGGTCCCTTACCTCACAAATGAGTACCCTATTCATAGGGCTAGAGAATCACACTCTTGTGAGCTCTTTCTGGCTGAATAAATCTTGAATTCCTTCTGCACTGTGGCACATCTTAAGCAGAAGGGGTATATCTGCCCAGGCAGCTTGTATTCTGATTGCTTTAGAAGAAATGTGAAGTACAGGAAGGGAGTGAGATTGAATCTGTGTGTCTAGCTGTATTTGTTGGGGGAAGAGGTGGAGGGGGGAGTCTTTGTTCTTTTTGAAATGAAAACTTGATCCACTGAGCTGCAAAACCAGCTTTAGCTTCAGTTGTACTTTAGATCAAAATGTCTGACACAACTATACTTTAAGAAGATGTAAATCCTGTTAGGGAGTGTTAGGCTCACTCTCTAAAGGTGCACACAAATGGAGCCACTCTAAGGGAAAGCTGGGTGACTGGGAAACTTCAAAGCCACAGAGTAGTTTATGAGATGCAGACATCTCCAGAGACAGCTAGGAACCCAGAACAGAGCCATAGTTTACAACTTCAGTGTCTAACTTCTGTCCTAGTCTTGCTTCCTTTAAATCCTTCACTATATTTGGCCCTGATGAGGTGTTCACTTCCTTAAGGACCATTATGATTTTGTAGCAGAAGTATAGCAATTTGGCACTTAAAGCAATATTCCCTCCAGATAAAAATAGCTAGCTGGAACAATCACTTCTTATTAAATGTGAAACCTGATTTTGATTTTCATCTATAGCCTACTGTAGAAATACAATGTCCAAGATTAAATAAATCATGTTCTGCTGTGACTTAAATATTAAGTGATTAATATGACTTAAAATTTAAGTGAAAAATGTAGTTGAAAGTAACAAGGTATCTGGTTTAAATTATGCAATATTTGTATTCTTATCTACACGCTAGAAAAATCTGCCTGTTGCATAAATATACTCTTAAGCAATAGAATAAAATAGATGAACGACTGTGATTAATATCAGATACAGCATATCCTAGGAATTTGAGTGAGAAAGTCTGTTATTTAGCAGAGATGTCTCTGAGAATTTGAGAACATTAGGAACAGAGTGTTATCTGAAAAGTGAAAAAATACTGGAGTACAATATGAGTCAATATTAATCAGTTCTTACAATGATGTGGTGAAAAAGCTAATATTGTCACAAAGAGAAATTGTGAGTAAATTCTTAGTTATTATTTTTTAAACAAATGGTTAGGGTAAATATAAAAAAAATCAAAACCAAATATTTTCTGATATACATTTTCACTGTAATAGTAACTGACAACTTTATCATACATTTTTGCATATAATTTTACTGTAAAATGTTTCATATAATTTACAGCAAAATTCCATTAGCACTTTTAAGAACTCTAAGAAAAATGATGCAGTTTATTTGTGCACATGAAGGTATATTATCAAGAATTATGTACTCTTGCACCTTGCTGAAATAGGCTTTTATATTGGAAATTCATGCAGGAAGGTGCACACCAAGTTAGGAGAAACACTTGTTGCCACTTTAAATATTGCAGTATCCTACATGAGATATTATATTTTTCTTAAACCAAGATTTCTCTTTCATTGACCTACACTAAAAAGATATTTTATATGGCCAGGTTACATTTTTATAAACATTAATATTATTAGTATGCAATTTTAAGCCTCATCTTCTATATTTTTGTCCATTTTGCAGGCAGGTTTCCAGTCAAGCATAGTAGTCACAGGACTGAAATACTGAATGAATACACCTAATGTTCTAGGATGCTCACATTTTTACATGAAAATTGATATTCTTTTACACAGCTAACTCGCATCTTTGTGTTTCAAACCTAAAGGATGGGATGCCATCCAGAGGGACCTGGACAAGCTCGAGAAGTGGCCCATCAGCCCAGGCTGGGCATGAGCAGCCCCAGAGCAGCCCTGCCCAGGAGGGCTTGGGGGTGCTGTGGGTGAGAGGCTGCACATGCCCCGGCCATGGCACTGCCAGCCCAGAGAGCCAAACGTGTCCTGGCCTGCATCCAGAGCCCCGTGGGCAGCAGGGCAGGGAGGGGATTCTGCCCCTCTGCTCTGCTCTGCTGAGACCCACCTGGAGCACTGCATCCAGAGCTGGCCTCCCAGCACAGCAGGGACAGGGACCTGCTGGAGCAAATCCAGAGGAGGAACACAAAGATGCAGGATGGAGCATATCTCCCATGAGAAAAGACTGAGAGAATTGGGATTGTTAGGCCTGAAAAAGTAAAGGCTTCAGCACAATCTTTTTGCAGCCTTCCTGTACCTGAAGGAAACCTGCAAGAATGATAGAGCAGGACTTGTTAACAAGAGCTTGTAGTGACAGGACAAACCCACTGAAAGATGTTAGGTTTAGATTAGATTTTAGGAAAAAATTCTTCACTGTGAGGGTGGTGAGGCACTGGCACAGGTTGCCCAGAGAAGCTGTGGCTGCCCCATCCCTGGCAGTGTTCAAGGGCAACCTGGATGGAGCTCTGAGCAACTTGGTCTGGTGGAAGGTGTTCCTGTCCATTTCATGGGGATTGCAACTAAATGATCTATAAGGTCCCTTCCAATCCACATTATTTTATGATTATATGGTGTGATTCCATGCTGAGAAATTTCAGGAATGCTAGCAGTAGAGCCATTCTCCTCCTAACACTACTGCTATTCAATGTTTATTTCTGATGAAATTCAAGCAGTCTAACTGAAGGGAAAATTATTCCATTATTGTAATTCCTGAAAAATTCCTGAAAATTTTAGGTAATGAAATGTATATGACTTCTTCCCTTTACATTTAACCATGTATGTAGAAGACATTTACTTTTATTTTGTTTTATTCTTATAAAGAAAAGGGATTTTTTTCTGATACCATGAAAAAAAAAGCCAATTTTGCTTAAGTATTTGCTTAAGTGTTTGGTTGTGCCTCTCTACTGGTACAATAAAAACCAGATTATCTGTCTACTTATTTTCTTTTCAATTTCTCCGATGCTTCCTTCTTGTCTTATGAGAAATTTCAGGTTTTAGAGAAATTTAAAGGCAAATGTTTAAATCACAGGAAAAATTCATTTAACTTAAATATCCCTTCCTACACTGATTCCAAGAATTTACATGGAGGTGAATCATAATGAAATAACAAAAGCAGGTGAGGCTATAAAAGCTGAAATATTCAAATATCATAGTGATCCAAGATACATACTCATCCAAGTGAAATAGACTGTCTTTAACTTGTGATCCTTATAGAAACTAATGAGATTGAAAACATATTAATCCATAATTAAATAGAACAAGGAGGGAATGAAGCAAGCACCATTTCCCTGCATATTTCAGACTGGACAGAAGTGCTGCTAGCAACAGTCTAGTTGAGTTCTGGCCTTCATTCAGTCAGTTACGTCATCAGCTGTACAGAGAATAAATCTGATCCATATTTGTTCTTCTTGCTTTGACCACATTAACTGCAGGCATAATTAAGTTTGCAATGAATAGAAGACTTCCTCCCCCACCTGCCCTGCCCCAGAAATTGGACTGGGTTTAAAAAAAAATAAATTACATATACCTTATTCTAAGCTTATTGCTTAGCATTCACTTGCTGCACCTACACATTTCTGTATTCTAACAAAGGCCACAAAAAACCTCCCTTTTAGAATTAAAATTCTTTCAAGAATAACAGAATGATTTATGTTAAGGATTTCCATGCCCTTCTGCTGTACTGGGCCTAAAGGCCATAATGCCACAGAGCAATTAGCAAGTTTATGCTTCTGTGTGCCATTGGCCAGGACATCAGTACTTTGTTGTAATTGCAATATGCTGAAGAAATTTAACTTCTCTCCAACATCTCAGCAGGTCAGGTTCCTGATTTCTTACTTACACATAGCCCAAATAAAACAGGAATGCAAAAGAACAATAGTTCCACTAAGCCATTTTTCACTTCCTGCACCTGGGCCAATGGACATGTTCTGTATGCCCAAAAGACCCAGCAAGGTCCCAGGGACAGACCACATGAAGATCTGTTATGGTTTCCCAGTAGCCACAAAAGATATACACATCGTTTGTGGGCTGGATTATTGGTAAGAAGGAGCTAGCAGCACAGAGAACATTGTAGCAAGTATAAGAAAACTCCTTATACAGACAGATGGTCTGATAATTATTTAGCTAATCTGTGTGCAGAATAGAAGAAATCTGGGGTAGAATCAAAGATATTTTATTGCATGTTTACAAACATTTTCCTTCTGGCTAAAGCATGTCCAAGGGATACTATTTTGCAAATTCAGGATTTTTCCTAAGTTTCTCTTATTGTACAGGCTATGCAGTTGCCAGATTTAATATGGATATACGTTTGATTTGGCTTTTCTCAAGTATTATGCAATGTATTGAATAATGCATGTGGTTCTGCATAGTAGACAAACAAAAATTACAGAATAGATACAAAATTTCATTCATTTTAACAATATTGATACCTTCATACAAAACTGGAACATTTATAGGGCATTCAGTACTTGTAACAGATTTACGTGATGTTTGTGATAGATATATAGTAAAACCTTTTCTATGATTTGAGAATACACTGGTGATTTATATTTACAGTTCACATGTCCATTAACGTTAATTCCTTTTAATGTAACACTATTTGAGTACCACACTTTTGTGTATAGATACAAACTTGTTTCATCACTGTACCTTTCTATATAAGCAGCTCTCTCTTTACACATCCAAAATCTTGCCATGTCAGGATGACCCAGTTCACTAAAGAGCTCTTTGCTGAAGACAGGAAACAAGGAAAAAGGTTTGGTTTGTTAACTTAGAACACCAACAATGTCAACAGAGATAAAAAGGAAGAAAATAAGAGACATATTATTCTATATGTCATTTAAGTGACATGGAATTTTCTTTCTTCTTTATTTTCTTTTCTTGCACTTTGCCGATTAATAAACAAAGATATGTGAAAAATTTCCTATTCTTTAAATGACAGAATTGCTTCTCCTCAATAGAGAAATGTTAAGCTCCTGTCATTATCAGAGAAACTTGAGCTGCTGTCACTCTGTCATGATATGCAACTGGGGAGTTTTATTGCAAATATAGTGCCCTAATTTGTTAAGACAGTAACAAATTTGTATAATGTAGGCTGCATTTTAGTTTCTGCTATTTACACTGCTGATCTCTGCAGACTCTGACTGATGTGCTGCTGATGCTGCACTTCTGCCTGACAGTCATGCAAGGTAAAGATAACCCACTAAGGTATAGAAGAAAATTTGAGCAGAATATGATACAGAGAAATGACATTAAATAAGTGCTCATGAAATTTAGCCACTTCCAAAATTTGTCTGAGGGCAGAAGTGAGTTTCTAAGTGTTGAGTGGACTCTGAGAACAAGGTATTTGACATGCTGACCTTTTCAACAAAGGTCAAATGCATAATTTGGGTAGCGCTGACTGTTACTACACACTTACCTCACCCCTTCTCTCTCTAACTTGATTTTCTAGTAGGTATCTTATTTGACTAATTTAAGAGGTCAAGATAGACAAAACTCAATGACCAGCACAGTTTTGAAAATGTTCTGTAGTCTTACTTTTATCAGCTGTTTAAACTTAACCATAATTTGAACATCATGGTCAAAAACTTTTAAAACCTCTTGATGCTTTTCCTTCTATATGAAATTTTGAAGAGATGACCAACTGTCTTTTGAGAAAGTATTTAGCTACCATAATACTTTAATGACATATTTAATTGGATCACAGCTTGAAGTGGTAGCAAACTGAGTTTGCCCTTTGCTTTAACGTACCTAGGAATCCTGATCTATATTCCTGATTGCTATTGAATTTTCTAGATTTCATTATAAAATCAATAACCGTTGCACATGGTAAAATAGTTTACAAGAACTGCAACATATTGTGGACTTCTGAAAACATACTGAGCTCACTGAAGCCACCCAGGCAGCCAATTAGGAGAAAACATCTATTAAGGAAAAACAGGGCAGTCCCATTGACTGCTATTGATTTTCTCAGCCCTGTGAAAAGACAATCAATTAGATAAAGAAGGCTAATGTTACAGCTGCAATTTAATAACCCCTAAAGAAAGGAGGAGGGCTATTGATTCCTGACATGGAATGCAGAGCTTATTGAAATATACTGAACTTCACCTGTCTTATAATCAGGCCTCGAGGAAAGAAGGTCTTTTTGGGACTCAATGTAACTTGTGGCATAGAATCTCAACTATTAAACTGGCTTGGTGATGTCAGGCCTAAGAGATGCAAATGAAACAAAAGTTTAGAGGAAACACAAGTCCAGGGTTGAATACTAAATCACAGGAGCTATTGAGAGACACTGTTTTGGTGAAGGTTGTTTCTCTTTTTCATACAGAAAGCACCAGAGTACCACCTGTCATTTTCAAAAGCAAAGTCAGTTTTGCCAACCACCCGTGAATGACAAATAAAGCTTTATATGAAACACAAGGACATATTATGTGCTATTGTGTGTTCTGCTAAGTGCTAATTTATCTGGCTTGTTCTCTTCAGCAAACACACGCACAGACACATGAAATAATCCATCTAATTATGTAGCTATTTAGGAGAAAAACAAAGCAAGGTGTTTTTGTCTGAAACAGAAGGTACATGATACAACAAAGGTTTCATCAAAACCTAACACAGTTAATGAAAATAAATGAAGTGGGGTAGCTGTAACAATTTTCGAACAAATAAACATTTTCCAGTTTTATATTTAGGGTAGACCCAGCTGCCTTTCATAAATAGTTGAGTACTTTCTTTTATTTTTTGATAGTCCTTACTTGGAAATGGCTAATAGGCCTTGTGGCTTTCCACTATAAAATCTGGTTTAAAATAGCTTATATAGATATTTCTTTATGTTCTTTTTCTATTGCTTGTATTTGATCCTTTCTCTGTCATTATATATATGCCTCTTTTTTTACCAGTAGACAGCTGCTATTCACAATAATTGCCAGGGCAGTCAATTATACTTTAAATAGGCCCACTTGAGGGCAAATGAGCGTATGGTAGTCTAAATTGTGCTGGAGACATATTATACACAAAGACTGTCATTTCAAGCATCTGGAACATGACAAATATTATTTGGAAGCAGTGCAGTATATATATAGTATGTGTACTCTGTATCAGTATAGTAATACCCAGTGAACTGTGTTTGCATGCTTTGCAATGCAGCTATCTATCTATCTATCTATCTATCTATCTATCTATCTATCAATCAGTATCTATATACAAATATGTATTTGTACACAGAGGCACAAACATACACGCATATATAAAACACATACAAATGAATGCCTAAACTGCATACCAAACACCTGATTTCCTGAAATGCATGCCTATTTTTACAAACTGAGAGAGAGAGCAAGTGATCCTTTGTTATAGGTATTAATAAATATTCATTTTTCCCTAATGTTATAGAGTAGTATCGAACTGGAAACAAGCAATATCCACTTAATTTGTCAAATTAGTTAGTAATTTTTCTTTCTTGTGGGAGTATGCATTATAAACACTCTTGTTTTACTAAAGTGATAATATAAAGTGAGGCAGATAAGAATAACATTAAGATCAACATAGCTAAAGCTGCATAAGAAATATGCAATGAAACTCAAGACAGCACTGCTTTCAAGATTATGTAAATAATGATAAACAAGCAAAAATCTCAAATGTCAGAGTAGAGCATTTGGGAAAATGAAACAAGCAACCTAAACCAAGCAAACTATATTTAATATGGCGATTTATTTTTATACAGAAACAGTCTTAAAGGATTACAAAATAGCAAAATTTTATAGTTAAGAAAATAAAGAAAAGAACTGGAATTAATTCCTGCAGTGCCTTTAAGTTTTTCCAACATGACAATTTACATTGCAGGGGCTGATTCTGAGAGATGCTGAGCATTTTCTGTTAGATCCCTTGAGAGCTCTGGTTATCTTTCAAGATCAGGATGGTCATAATTGCTCAATTCCACACGAGAAAGTAATAAAATCCATCACTGTATGAATGCATTTATAGATAAGATGCATCTTACTATATCCATTCTGGAAAGGACGAATGCACAAAATTGGCCTAAAACTTTGCTCTGTATGTGTTCCATTATTGATAACTAAAGCCCAAAATAGTCTTTTATTTTTAATTTATATATTAAAAAATAGCACAGTTCAGGTAGCATGGTAGGAAATAGCATGAAAAAATATACATAAGTTTGCAGATGCAACATAAGAAAATGGATAAAAAATAGTTGGGTTAGGAAGCCACATTCATTAGCAAATCAGAGCAGTGTAAAGGGCAATTAAATCTGACAAAAAGAGTGCCTTCAGCAACACACACAGGCAAAATATGAGTTTGCAAGGAATACGCTCAGTTGAGATTTCCTTTCTTGCAGACTTAATTAAAAATTTGGAATTATCAAAGTATCATACTCATAGCCACTGTGTGCAATTTGCCTTTAAAACTCTGTAAAAACCTCAGGGTCTCTAAGGCATTGGCCATTTCATAGAGGAGAAAATGGTCAATAACAAAATTTTTCAAATTGAGCATTTCATGGTTCAATTCCATTTCATGCCCAGTAGGGGCAAGATGTAAGAAAGGCCTTGACTGATTTTGTCCAAGATTCAATTTTGAAAAATCCTCCACTCATTCCTTGGTCCTGCAAGCCCAATTTCAACTGATGACCCATATTTGAGGTTCTGGTTCTTCTTCTAACACTACACTTTTGATAGGACCAAAAAGCTTAGCATTTTTCTTTGACATGAACATATCTGGAGCACTGGTTACAAAAGTTGTGTTTGGAAGGTTCTTCTCCACCTGCCTTCTTTTATTTATAACTCTGCACACAAACATTCAGAATTTTGCAGGCCAGAAAGTCAACTAGTGGTGTTACCCTTTAAACTGGAGTGTTTTGGTATGGGAAGGGGAAGACCTTACCTCTGATCTCTGCCCTCAGATTCTCTTGTGTATTTTAAGTGACACAGCCACTGAGGAAAAACAACCACCCACAGAAACCATAAATGGTAGTGGGAGTAGTAGTTTACCCCAGGAGACCTCCATGTTTACATGAATGCCAGAACTCCTAGGCAATGGAAGACTGTTTACTCACACACCCACTTCTCTCCAGAGTTTGTGCACAGCCGAGACTGGAAAGATAATTGTAGAAACAAAAAGTATTCAATTCAGAAAAAAAAAAAAATCAGTTATTTTTCAGTTACACTGTAAATAGTCGAAAAGACAAATAACTAAGTGCATTTATTTTTCTTTCAGTGTTGAATAAAGCCTAGGAGAAATATGTCTTGAGAAAAATCTCTGAGCTGAGAGAGATAAAAGTATTAGGATGTCTGTATGTCACAGTCAATTAGAAGGTTACCTTCTTATCATTACTGCTTATCATAACTGAAGGAAATGGGCCCTCTGATTGGCAGAAATTAGTTAAACCAGCTTAGACTAGATTCAAGTGCCATCTGTTCAGTGCTCTAGACATACAAATTATGAAGTCTGTATTAATGACTAGAGAGAAAGTAACTAAAAGGTTCAAAGTTTTTCTCTTTTGATGGAAAGGTTCAGTTCTAAATCTGCAAAAGGCTATTCTGTTCATGTCTTCTGGTCTTTAAAATTCCTCCTCTATGTGTTTTTATTTTGCTTTATATTGTCAACAAAATGAGTCAATAAGCATAACAATAGTGGTGTAGAATATTTTCAGTTGCTAAAGAGGACTGGTATAGCCCATGAGAGCCTTGAGGTGTGGAAGCTTGCTAATCTCATGGAGAGGTATATTTCTAGAGGTTGACCAATCTCCAGCATACAAATAAGTAGGATACAACTGGAATCATAGAATAGTGTGGATTGGAAGGGACCTTATAGATCATTTAATTGCAATCCTCATGCCATGGACAGGGACACCTTCCACCAGACCACGTTGCTCAGAGCTCCATCCAGGCTGGCCTTGAACACTGCGAGGGATGGGGCAGCCACAGCTTCTCTGGGCAACCTGTGCCAGTGCCTCATACCCCACAGTGAAGAATTTCTTCCTAATATCTATCTAAACCTCCTTAGTAGGTTTGTCCTGTCACTACAAGCTCTTGTTAACAAGTCCTGCTCTATCATTCTTGCAGGCTCCCTTCAGGTACAGGAAGGCTGCAATTAGGTCATCCTCAATTTTTCAGGCTGAATAATTCCAATTCTCTCAGTCTTTCCTCACAGGAGAGATGTTTCGTTCCTTTAATTGATTTTGTGACCCTCCTCTAGACTGTCTCTAACAGGTCCATGTCCTTCCTGTGCTGGGAGCCCAACTCTGGATGCAGTGCTCCAGGTGGGTCTCAGCAGAGCAGAGCAGAGGGGCAGAATCCCCTCCCTGCCCTGCTGCCCACGGGGCTCTGGATGCAGGCCAGGACACGTTTGGCTCTCTGGGCTGGGAGTGCCATGGCCGGGGCATGTGCAGCCTCTCACCCACAGCACCCCAAAGTCCATCTTGCACAGGTGTTCTCAATCTATTAATCCCCCAGTCAGGAGTTATGCTAATGTAGGTGCAGCACATTGCTATTGGTCATGTTAAACCTTGTGAGATTTCCATGGGCCCACTTTTCAAGGTATTTTTTGCTCATAATAAATAAGCATTCTTGTAAAAATTATTTGGTTAAAATGTAAAATTCCTTTGAGCAGTATGGCATGCTACTGTGGGCAAGAATTTACAACTGTGCTCAAAAAATCATTTTGTTTCATCTCCTTTTCTGCAGAGGTTCAGTACACTGATGAATCACCAATGAAGCATGTTGAACACATACATGGCTGTTTGTGAAAAGAAGACTAAAATGGAAAATTACTTTGAATAGGGAAAAAAATCCTCACTGTGATTTCAATATCACCTTAGCTGAATAATTTTTCTTGTGTACAAAAATGGTAAATCTCTTCACTCAAATCCATGGAATGAAACAACCTCAATTGTTCCTCAGTTCCAGTCTTAAATTACTACATAAAGAATGTTCTTTAAAAAATGTTGCCATGTTATGCATAAACAATACTTACAAAGAAATAAAAGAAAATATGAGGAAAGTGTATTTGAAAATTAACAAGAGATTAATAAGTGTTTTGTTTTAGATACACTATGTTTGTGCTGATTATAAATTGAGCACTTTGTGCAGTTCAAAATGAAAAAAGTGTATGAAAAATGTTCCTTTTGTGTTGTTTGTAAATGGTGGCATCTTAAAATAAATTGAAATTTTCTTGAGTATGTTTATTATTCATAATTATATGCCAAATAATGCCTGCATAATTATTGAGCCTGAACTGATTCATAAATGGCTTTATGCTGGTGCTCAATATTTGACACAGGCTGTGACTCAATGCTTTGAACTGCCTCCTTGCTCAGAATGAGCCTGACAGCTCCAGAGCTCTGTCACCACAGAGGTCAGGAAGATTGCTGCAGCTGAAGAAAAGATCAAACATTTTAAAAAAATATTCCTTTCATTTCTGCCACAAGTTCTCATAAACAGCAAGGACACCACATTTTTAATAAAGAAAAAGATTAATATTCTTGGCATCCGAGTTCCTTTCTACACTTGCTCCTTTAATATCCTAGATATCCCCACTGCTTCCCTTCAGTGACTGCATTTCTATTATCCATTTTATGTCATTTAGCTTTTTTGTCATTAATTTACTCAGCTAAATTTGTTTCTGTTTTGCCAAGTTTTTTGAGACATGAGTAATTACAAAACTGTATAGGGATAGAGGTTTACCATCTTTGAGAATCCACTATAATGGATAACAATATCAAGATGGTGACATGGAGCACAACAGAATTTTTAAAAAAGTTTACTCAAATGAATCTTAGTTGATAAATAAGACAATAGTCTCTGAAGGTGAGATTTTGACATCTTAGAAGGTATGAAATGAGAAATAATGTGAAGAAGACTAGACCTCTTACTTTGCAATATAAAGATAATTCAATAAAATTTGATAAAGAAATACTACACTTCGTTTTAAAACAAAATTTCACCTATTTTTACCAAAATTGAAACTCTTAATGGAAGTTCAAATATAGAAAATTTCAGTCCTCTATTTTTAGTACACAGGTCCTTTGTTGGAATATTTGCACTGTGCTGGACAATTTTCAGTAATTTTTAACTTATTTTAAATTATTTTAAATATTCAAACAATGGATTAAACAACTACAGAATTCTTTAAGGCTTTTAGGCCTTGTCTAAGACTCTTGGAGTAGCCTTTAGTGTTTCTTATCATTACATACACATACAGACTTCAAGGCTTAAAAATAGCTGGTTTAAGCAAAATAATACCACCTTAAGCATTTATTGGGGAACTAAATGTAAACATAAGAGGCTGTAGTTCATCTAGAAAATCAAAAATTATCAATAAATTTCCCACATATATTTGTGGTGTTTATTGAAAACACATGAAGTGATAAAGACTGTCATATTTTAAATGAGAAATATAATGAAACAGTTTAATTTTTAAAGCTCCTTTTTTTTTTTTTCCAGGGGTGGGGTAGGGGGCAGCAGTGGAAGATGTTTGTTTTTTGATTTGGTTTTGGGTTTTGTTTTTTTGTTCTTCTTTTCCTCCCCAGTCCCCCTCCAGATCTGGCAGACATTCAGGAAAGAGAATATTTTTTAGATTGCTTACACCCTTTCAGAGATTGCAGATTACTCCTTGGATTTCACTTGGAGAGCCTGCTTGTTTATGTGTTCCCCGTCCATCTGCTGATGGGGGAAGAATATTGTTCATTAGGACTTTGGTTAATTTATCACAGGTGTCCAGAGCCACAATGCTCTTAAAGCATGGGCAAGTGGGACATTATTCCCTCCCATTCCTGAGCACAGCTCTGTCAGTCCTAGGGACAATCCAGCTCTTCGTTAGCACTATTTGTGCAAGAGCCATAGATCTTTTGGCCACATAAACTATTTGGATTTCCTTATAAGGGCAATAAGAAACTATCTCATCAATGTGAATGTGTGTTTTCTATATGGAAGCTTCCTGGGTGACTCATGAGGCCTTTAAAAGGCTGAATAAGTGATCAAGGAGTGAAAGTACCTAATACTGAAAATTTTAATGTTGTCATCAATAAGTAGGACTGAAAGACGGCTCCCAGCTCACTCAACTCTCACCACAGGACTAATCAGAATTGAAGACTTACTCATTTCTTCTTGGCTGAAATTCAACTTCTAAACGAAGAGTTGTTCCAGTCAGTTACCCATTCTGAAGGTAAAAGGGAACTCAATTTGTTCATCTCCTACTTTAAAGGAAAAGGTAGAATAGCTACTTAACTCCACTAGACAAAAGTTCTGTAGAGATTCCCCCAGAGAATTTTCTTTCTGGAAGTGATGTTAGACCTCAATTTTGAATTTATGCTGAAAGAAAAATAGTGATAGGAAAGAATGTCAGAGATCTTCATAGGAATGGTAGAGCATGGACTTGCAAAAAAAATGTTTAACTACACTGGGAAATTTGCTGGCCAAAATTTCTGTCTATATTCATCAAGATCAGTCTATAGAATATGGTCCAAAAAAATTTATATTCTATGAGAATACAGAAGCTTGTTTTTTTCAGACATTGTGGAAAACTGATTTGGCAACATTGCAGGTTCTTTTCAAGAGATTTAAAAAAAAAATGGGGTAAAAAGTTGAGTCACTTCCTTTTTATTGTATTCCAAGCTACTCATAGAGAATGTTTCAGATTGTCTCATCTAGAAGAGAATTTGCTCCACTTTTCTGAACATACTTTATCTGTGTCAGTAGCATACTAATCTTTCAAAATTTGAATTCTCCAAGATACATGCTAAAATATATGTTACTTTTTGAAGCTACACAATTCTATGTTTGAATCATAGATCAAATCAAGTGAAAGGAAATCTTCTCAGTTGGGGTTTTCTTGTCGTAGGATTTTCTTGTCCTGCTGCATGGGGAAATAGTAGAAATCAGTTCACAACAATTAAATTTCTCTCTTTGTGTTGACTTAAACCTTGAAAATGTATGAACCAAATCTGTAATTTGAAAAGCCTACTTAATTAACTTTGTTACATATAAGGGTGATTTACCACAGTATATTGAAGATCTTAAACAGAACATAGAGAATACAAAGACTTTAACACTTCAGTCTACCTTACGAGTTTAAAATATAACCTATTGCATTCTCAGACTGAGAATTATTACAATTAATTTACTCAATATTAAGGAATCTCACAGCTCATTAATTAAATGAATGAATTTAGAGAAACCAGAATTGCATCTAAATGATAGGGTAAGTACCCTCAAAACTTTTAAGTAAAAAATGCTTTAAAAATTAAACTATTATTATAATTTTACTGCTATATAAACAAAAGGTATTTGTACATACATAAATTTTGGGTTTACACAATTAAAACCTTCACATTTAAAGCACTGAAACATAGTGAAAGGAATTCCGAAATATTTTACAATGAGAGTGGTGAAACACTGTACCAGGCTGACTGGAGAGGCCATAGATCCATCCCAGGAAATGTTCAAAATCATGGTGGACAGGACTTTTAAGAGCATGATCTCGTTGAATGTCCCTGCACACTGCAGAGAGGGTTGGAACTAGATGACAATTAAAAGTCCTGTCCAATCCAATTTATTCTATCATTCTGTGGTTAAAAATCTGTAGAGAAAAGTTTTTGAGCTGAAAAAAAAAGGAGAAATGGAATTCCTATGTTACTGGCATCTATTGACACAGGACAAAATCTAAATGAATTTCAATTTGCTTTAAGGAGTTCTTGGATCTGTTGGATGCTTTTTTCTATTTCCTTTTCTTTCCTTTCCTCTTCAACTTGTATGTAGTCAAAGTACATACAAAAAATGTAAAGGTAAAGATAATTAGTAGGATGGGGCTGATATTACATTTGTGAAGACACTGAAGCCATAAAATTCAGGTGTGTCTTTATCCAGGTTAGAAAAATTACAAAAAGTTTTTAAATCCATGGGTTTCTCTCGACAAAACAGTACATAATTGAGACCACTTACATCAGTACTCCATTTCCTGCTGCGTCTTCCTGAAATAATCTGAAGTAGCCACAAAACCCACAGTTTTTTAATTCTTAAATCCAAGTGACACTCTTAAAAATATATGCTAAACGAAAGGATAATGTTTTGAAAGATATATGGATGGCACTGATATTTATTGTGGTGGCTGTCTGGAGGAACAGTAGGCAAATTTGGCTATGTAGGTTCCAGCAGTAACCAGCCAGGAAACTCAATCTCACATGCCATCACTGTGTCTTTTTGGGGCAAAAATCTTCTCTTCCACATTCTAGCCAAATCACATGTTTACCAGAGTTTCTGGGTTAAAACTATAAACAAAAAAGCATCTGGAGAATTTCAGTCTGAAATGATGGGAGATAAAAAACCCACAATTATAAGATGTTGACTATGGTTTTCAAATCTTAGTGGTTTTGTCCTTAAATTTCTGTACCACACCAAGCATGGAAGACTGAAAAAGATAATCAGTCTCTTTACATTTCTATTGGATTCCTTCTGTACTCTATCAGACTGCTGGTAGTTTATGGTTTATCTGTAAAAACGTAAGCAGAACAAATAGTACCTAACAACTCTAACAAAAGAAATGCATACAGTTACATGTTTTAACTGTCCTTCAGCAATCATAAACTGTATTTAAAGATTAGTAGCATGTCAAAATATCAAAAATTAGTATGAAATAATTAAAATGTCCAGACATGACAATATATCTGAGAACATCTTTCTTCAGTTTGTGCTTATTGTTAAGGTTGTCTTTTTTTTTTCTTTGCTCATGTCGTTGGTGACATAATTTTGTTGTATCTTTTTATGGTCATAAAAATATTATGTATTATAACAGATATTTTTAGCTGTTTTCACTATTTGACAGTTTTGACAGACATTATTGATTTGGTCGGCAACTGTGGCTAACCAGAAGGGGACAATGTGACAGTTTTATGTAACAAAAGGCACAGTGTCATGTCAACTGAACTAAATGTTGTACAAAGTGACAGCAGGACAAAAATGCCTTTCAGACTTAATTTTCTGCTTCATTTTTTCTACCATCAATACGTAAGGCAGTGCAGTAGGTGACACAAATTAGCAAGATAGAGCAAAAGGTCTATCCTTGTTTCTGTTGCTATACTTGTCTTCCTTCCACCAAGGTAATCTCCAATTATTTAAAGTGTAAATGGAAAAGAAGAGCAGCTTATAGTAATCAACCTACCTGTTTAGGAGAAAATATATCCCTTATCAGGATTCTTTATATTTTTCTCCTGGGTGCCTTTTTGGAAAAGAAGAAAGAAAAAAGTCCCCCATCTTCCAGGTCATGCCTACAAGACACATTCTGTCAAGTCTTAAAAGCAACAAGAGCTTTGCCTGTGGGATACCTATAATTATTATGTGGAGCAGCCTTGCGCCTGCTGTAGCTCATTGTTCTGCTAACACAACCCGAATGAGAACAGTGGCTCCAGGCTGTGAGTTGATAAAGTGCAACTTTTCGATTTTGCTCTTCTATGGCTGTAGCATTGTGCAGAGTATGTGAGTGACATCTTTGGCCTTCCTTTGGGCTGAGCAGATTGAATCTGTCACGCTGAGTTAAACAATGACTAGGGGACACAACCTTAGCAGGGCCTGTCATTTTTTCCCACTAATTCAATCTACATTTAATCAATGAAAGTAATTTCTTGTTTGTTTAAGTCTCATATCCAACGGATCTAGAGGATCCTGAAGTACTGCACCTCCACCCTGACCTTCTCCCCTGTTAGAACCTGGACTAGTATATCAAGAATGGAATTAGTGAAAATTGCACATTTCAAGGTTGTCATGTTGTTTACTATATATTTAGTCTCCTTTTGTGTTTATATATAGAATCTGAGTGTCATTTTCCAGTTCAGTTTTCTCAGAGATTCAGTGCAAAAGAAATTGGCTGAAGCTATACCCCCAAGAGCAACAGCAATGGACTGCTGAGAAATAAAATGCATCCTCTTACAGGAGCATTCAGTGGTTGTCCACATGTGTGTCTCATATGTAAAGATCCTAACAGAAGGATATTTCTTCCTAGGTGCAGGCTATCACTGTTATTGAAAGTAACCAGTAGTGACTTATGCAAGTTCAAGGACTTTATTGATCGGTTTAGCTGGTCTTAATCAGAGTCTGTCTACTTTTCCACTCATAGTGATTAAATAAGTCTAAGAGAGCCTGACATCAAGTCTTTGACTTTTTATTGGTTCACAGTAAGTGCTGTGCTCAGCACTTCAGTAGCCAGCAATTGCTAGGCAAGAAGTTAAAAACTCAAGGAAAGTTTCAAAAGAGAAAAAAATTCTAAATCTATACAACATGTTAAATATTTCAAGGAGAATCAAGAGATCAAGTATGGGTTTTCATACTTTCTGAATATTTTGGGTTTTAAAAAAAGAAACAGTACATTTTAAACAAAATAAAAAGGGGAAATTAGTAGATGTCTAATCATAAATATGAGGAGAAAAAAAGTTGTATTTTTCAGTTGCATTCAATATTTTAACCTGATTTTGCCTGGTTATTCTTGGGAAAAATGTGGAGAGAAAAACAAGAAAAGATTCAACTATGATTTTCAGGCAATATGTATTTTGTCTTTAAAAAAAGTACAAATCTATAAAGAGATTTACATATATTGATATTTTCAATAGTTGAACGTGTTATTCTAAAGGCATGAGAAGAAATTGCTCTCTACCTGATTATTCCCCTTGAGAATACCAGGCTGGAAGGGGAACTTAAGGATCACGTGATCCAATCTATCTTGGCAAAAGCATGGTCTAGACAAGACAGCCCAGCACCCTGTTCACGTGAATCTTTAATGTGTTCAACACTGGGGAACCCACAACTTCCCTGGGGAGATTGTTGCAACAGCTGATTGTTCTCATTGTGAAAATTTTTCCTCCTGTGTCCATTTGAAATCTCCCTAGGAGTAGCTTGTCCCCATGAGGCTCTCTTTTATGCAACTTCATGTGAAAAGGTCTTCCTGCAGGATGAGCCTTTTTCCTAAAGTGTCCACTTCCCCACTCAGTTTGGTATCATCAGCAAACTTTTATCAGGTTTGTCAGGATCCCACCATGGATCACTCATGAAGAAATGAAACAGTTCTGGGCCCAAAGCTGATCCCTGGGGTGTAACAAGTTGCCAATGTGAAAAGGAGCGAGGCACCACCAGCCTCTGAGTGCTGCCTGTCAGCCAGTTCCCCACCCACTGCACAGACCACTTCACTAGACTGTATTACACCAGCTTTTCTGGGAGGAGGCTTTGACAAAGCATATCAAAACCCCTGGAGAAATCCAAGCAAACCATGTCCACTGCTAGTCCCATGTCAGCTTATGAGGTTATTCTGGTATAGAAGGCAATCAGGTTTGTCGTTCACGATTTGCTCTTGGTGATTCCGTGCTGGCTTTTCCCAGTGACATGCTACATCTGACTTATGACTGTCCCCAGGAGGACTAATTCTAGAACTTTACCAGGGTCTGAAGTAAGACATGAGCCTGTAATTTCCTCTTCTAAGCCCTTCTTGTTGATATAAGGTGCCTTAATGCCAATTGATACACTTGGTGATATTATACAATGGGGTGACATTAGCCTGCTTCCATTTTTCTCATCTATGCCTCAATCTCCTTGATACCTCTAAGGTTATGGAGAGTGCCCTTGCAATGAAGTCAGTTCTCTTAACACCCTCCAGTGGACCATTGATTTGTAGTCAAAACTTTTTTGACATTTTCTCCTGGAAGGCAGTGCCCCTTTTGTGACTCCCTATCAAGCCAGCAGATACACATCTCAGTACCCCGTAACAGAGTCACACACTATGTGCTCTTGTTCCATTTGGTGGAATACTGTGTGTGTTTCTAGCACAGTTTCTCCTTGCAGACCTCGCTCATATCCAGTCCTGATTGCAAAAAATCAAAGGGTGGAGACTGAAGCAGAATCCTGTTTCTATAGGTCATAAGTTGTATTTTTGGTGGTGTCCCTCATAGGAACATGGTTCTAAAACCACTTGTCTATCTCAATCTTGACCCCTCCAACAGCACGCAGCCTTTTAACTATTTCCTTCAGATCAGATGGCTTATGCAACAGATATGTACACATTTTTTGCAGGTACTTGCCATTTCTCTAGAAGAAGGGTCTGTGAACTTATTACAACCTACTCGCTCTACTGTCTCCTTACTTAGGTACTCCATCTGAGTGTAAGCACAAGATGTCTTAGTGGCTTTCTCTGTAGAAACACTGGTTCTAGCTCTGAGGTGAGTGTTCACCATCCTTACAGGGACCTAGAGTTTCTCCTTAATTTGTGGCACTACAGGCAGTGTGCAGCGACCTTCTGCACAAACCACTGCATGCTCTTGATTCCTGTTTGGCCTCCCTGGTCTCTACTCTACTCAGGGGCAGTTGCTACTGGCTAGCCCAAGCAACATCAGCCTCCCTTGCTAGAGCTGCCAGCTTCATCTGGGATTCTGTGCTTTCTGTTGGGTTTCCCTGACTCCGGGAACGCTGCTGTACCCCTGGATCCAGCACCCTATATTACAGATCTAACTTGCTGCTGCCTCTATGTACATCATGACTGAGTCCTTGTTTAATGCAAAACGATCACAGAATAACAGAACGTGCTGAGTTGGAAGAGATGACAGGGATCATTGAGCCTAGCCCATGGCCCTGCACAGGACCATCCCCAAGAATCGTACCATGTGTCCAAGAATATTGTCCAAACTCTTGAACTCTCAGGTTCCCTGGGGAACCCATTCCAGTGCCCAATCTCTGGATGAAGAATTCTTTTCTAATAGCCAACCAAACCCCACCCTGGCCCAACTTTTGGCCACACCCTCAGGTTCTATCACTGGTCACACAGAGCAGAGATCAGCATCTGCCCTTCCTCTTCCCCTCCCAAGGAAGTTGTAATGGCAGTGAGGTCTCCCCTCAGTCCCCTCTTCTGCAGGCTGAAGAGACCAAATGACCTCAGCTGCTCTCATATGGCTTAGCCTCAAGGCCCTTCACCATCCCTGCTGCCCTCCTTTGGATGCTCTCTAATAGTTTAATAACTTTATTATATTGTGGCACCCAAAAGTGCGCTCAGCACTCAAGGTGAGGCCACCCAAGTGCAGAGCAGAGCAGGACAATCCCCTCCCTTGCCCGGCTGGCCACGCTGTCCCTGATGCCCCCAGGACACGCTTGGCCCTCCTGGCTGCCAGGGCACTGCTGGCTCATGTTCACCTTGCCATGGACCAGAAGCCCAGGGCCCCTTCCATGGCCATGCTGTCCAGCCTCTCATTCCCCAGTCTCTCTGTACATCCAGGGCTGCCCCATCCCCAGTGCAGAATTAAAGAGCATGGGGCAGAGGATGGAGCCCTGCAGAACCCCACTTGTGGCAGGTCACAGGTCCCCAGTCTGATGTTACCCCATTTACTGTAACCCTTTATGCCTGACCTGTGAGCCAGTCGCTCACTCACCACAGAATGTGTTTATCCGTCTGTTTGCTGGAAGGATGGAAAGAAGAGTACAGTGAGAGACAGAAACAAAGATTTTAACTGAAATCTAAAAAGACCACAAGACCATATCAACTGTCTCCCCTTGATAAGTAGGTGCATAACCTTGTAATAAAAGCAAGTGAGATTTGATAAGCAGGCCTTTACCTCTCGTGAAGCTGTACTGGCTGTGACCAAAGACTGCTTTGTCTTTCAAATATTTTTCAATCCCCACCCACAATAATCTCCTCCACAATTACCAGGCACTGAAGTGATATAGACAGGCCTGTAGTTTCTGTGGTCCTCTTTTTTGTCCTTCTTGAAAATCAGGAGAATATTCACCAGCTTTCAGTCATCTGGGATCTTTCTGGATTCCCAAAACCACTGAAAAATCATTGAGAGCAGTTTTGCAATGACATCAGCCTGTTCTTTGAAGATTTTCAGATGAATCCCATCAGGCCCATAGATTTGTAGGGATCCAGCTGCAGCAGCTGATAACAGCACACTTTTAGGGTCAACTGGGAATTGATATTTTTTGCACAGTCATGGTCCTCCAGCTCAGGGCATTGAGACTCCCATTCCGTCATCCATGCTGAAGACAAAGGCAAAGAATATGTTAAACACCTCTGCCTTGTCCATGTCTCTGTTTGTGAGGTGACCATCCTTATCCTCTAATGGGTTTATGTTATTTTTTCACTGCCTTTTGCCATTAATATATTTGAGAAAAGTATTTTTGTTATCCCTCACATTTTGGGCCAGCTTAAACTTTGGCTGTACAAATTTTCTCTTTACAGTGAGAAGCAGTATTTCTGTGTTCTTCCCATGTCACCCAATCTTGCTTTCATTGGACATACCTTTTACCTTTTTGCCTTATTTCCAAGAAAAAATTCCTGTTCAGACAGGCAGACTTCTGCCTCATCTTGTGATATTTGGATACCAGAATTGCCTTCAAAGAACCTTGATAGCATTCTACACCTGCCTTGCTCTGTGTCTCAAGGAATTTTGCTTTATTCCTGCTTTTTTATGTTAATAGGGAAGGTGTAGGAAGTTCCTTTAGAACTGTGAAGCTGAACAGCTGTCAGCAAAACCCATTTTCTCAAATAATGCTGAATCCCAGACAGACAGCCAAACTGTTAGCGCATCACGCCAAAATAAGAATCAAATAGGCAAAATTTTCTGACCACATCTAATAGGTCTCCTTCTTGGAGCATGGGAAGCCCCACCCACAGCCAAAGGATAAGGAAGGACTTCTGCAGTGTTAAGGGCATTAGGTGTTTGTCAGCAGAAACTCAGTCCCACAAATGGCAAGCTCACTCAGCAGGACTGTGTGCAGGGGGAGTGCATACAGTAATGGCTTAGGGTCCTAATGTAATCCATCTCTGCTTGGATTGCGAGCATGGAGTCAGGGTATAATAGCATTAGTAAGAATATATGACAGAAATAAAATAATATGATTTTATTCCAAGATAAATGAAAGGATTGTTTGGCAGGGAGGTTTCAAAGCAAAGTTCATTTGATTTTGGAAAGCAGTAACAATAAGGCATATCACTACATTTGGTTTACCAGGTGCAGGCATTTGACATTCAAAAGACACAAGATGCTCAAAAAATGCCAGACAAGTTAAAATGAATTTGAGGAAAACTAATATGATTAATTATTTTTATGTTTTAAAATTTAACAATAAGAATGCACAAACACATGGTTCCAACACCTTGTGAATAGTGGAGTATAGCATGAAAACTACTTAGAACTAGCAGAGATTTTAAAAATCCTTCCACTTATCAACAGGCTTAGATCATAAAATGTGGACAGTTATTTCTATCATCTAACCAACTACTTTTGGAAGTGGATCTAAAAATTTCTGTTGGTAATGTGATCTTATTTTTCTCTAAATCATTTGTAATTTTAATTGCTTTTCAAGCATGTCTATACACTCCTGTATGGGAAATGCACATACAGACTCGTGAAATGCAGAGCAGCTCCACAGAAGGTGACCTGTGAGATCTGGACAATAGCAAGCTGAATACGAGTCAGCAGTGCCCTGGCAGCAAGGAGTGGCTGAGGTCACTTGGTCTGTTCAGCCTGGAGAAGAGGAAACTGAGGGAAAACATCATCACAATCTAAAGCTTCCTTATGGGGGAAAGTGGAGGGGAAGTCACTGATCTCTTCTCTCTGAAGGTGACCAGTGGAAGGATCCAAAAGAATGGCTTGAAGCTGTGTCGAGGAAGGTTTAATTTGGACATTAGGAAAAGGTTGTTCACACAGAGGGTGGTTGGGAACTGGAACAAGCTCCCCAGGGAAGCAGCCATGGTATTAAGCATGTCTGATTTCAAAAAACACTTGGATGATCCTTTCAGGAACATGCTATGTTTCTTAGGGGTGTCCTGTGCCAAGCCAGGAGCTGGATTTTGAAGATGCCTGTGTGTCCCTTTCAGGTCAGGGTACCCTATGATTGCATGATTTCAATCAGAGTGTAATTAAGGTCAGTTAAAATTGTTTGGGTTTTTTTGGTTTGTTGGTTTTTTTTTTTTTTTTTTTTTTTTTTTTTTTTTAAGATGCTTCTCTCCTATAAATCCCAGCAATGAAAGAATAGGACCACAGCCCAACTGCACTGATGCTTCACAGCAAAGACACACACATGCTCCATTGTCAGTCAGTCTGTAAGAACTTGATTGAATAATCTTGAGTACAACTATAATGCTCAGCATGTGTATAAATATTTTGCTGACTAGTGACTACATTGAAGAGCAAGATTCACTGCAATTTTTCTGTGGCCTACCCTGCCCTGCAAATTACAGAAATATGTTTTCATCCTGTTGGCAGCTTTTCCCTGTCACTGGAGTGGGATAAGCTGCATGTGAAGGATGACACACTGAAGCGAGCTACCAAATATGATATTTGGAAAAGGATCCAAACATGTTTTCAGAATATATTTATTTGGGGCTTGCCTCAAGACCATCTCTCTGCAAATACTTCCTTCATTCTCACATTTTTATCAGATCTATTTGAAGTTAAAATTACAGCCATATGTTATAAAAAAAAAAGAAAACTCAAAGAATGATAATGAAACTGAAGTGACAAATTATTCAAGAAATTCCTGTCTTTAAACTCCTAATTTTTTTTTTTTTTGTCAAAAAGAGTAACAAAAAAGAAGTCCTAGAAAAAAAAAAAAAACAAACCAAACATTCAGGAAGCAAGTGAAAATTGTTAATTTGAGCTGTACATCATAAGGAGAAAGGAATTTCTGGATTTCAATACCTTTTCTACCTCAGTATTTCTGGACAGCACTTGCACCTTCAGAAGATTCCCAGTATTCCTATTGTGAAATTCCTATTTTCTTCCATGCTCCCAATAGATGCCTCTGCTCACCTTGCATAAGATAAACCAAGGAAAATAAAGCACATGGGCAAAGACAAATGACATAGGGAGAGGTAGCACCTTCAGCTTTTTTATTTTAACAGTTTTCACTGTGCCTAGCACAGTGAAGTGCTATAGTGACATGATTTACAAAAGCAGTAGGAATTTAATATCCCAAGGAGAGAGTGGGCTGGAGAGGGGCCAGCCAGTTAGTACATGCCTCTAGGAAATTCCCACTGACAGGTCTGAAATACAACTGTTAGAAAAGAGAGGGAGAGATACTAGAGCGGGAAAATAAAAACAAACAAACAAACAAAAAAGTGGGAACAACACCAGGTGCCAAGAAGGAGGGAGAACACTCAGAATCCTTCCAGAACATTCTCAGAAGTCTCATTCCTGATTTGCACAGTGAAGAGAATAACTATTCTCCCTTGGCCACTTCAGGTGAGACACAAATGGAACAGTAAAATGGTACTGATAGTTTGTACTTTTTGCAGCTAAAAGAAAAAGTGACTGTTAAAGGCTTTCATGGTTATTTCAGATGGATATATATTTCAGTTTTTACATAAAAACCTAGTAATTCTAAGAAAATCTGGTACCAATTAAAGTTTATTGATGTGCTGTAACCATCAAAATGAAAGCCCATACTCCTAAATGTAATAAATTCAACCAATAAAAAAGAAGAAATGGGGAAGGAAAGACCAGCTTGATTCCTCACAGATATTGCCATACAAATATATTTTCCATGTTTTTCTGGTACATGTGCATGGAAGTCTGAGAAGGAAATCAGCCATATTTCTCAATGAATATGTATAAATATATAATGCATAAATAAACATAAATATAATCTGTACTGATTGTGCAGTGTCACTTCTGGAACAGCTATTTTCCTTTTCTTTCAACTAGATACCAAAACTCTACTGGATTTATCATGATTATAAAAGCCACTGTGAACAATTTCTTCCCATGATGCAAAATCCTGATAATAATCAGGTTCTTTATTTGCTTTGAAGGTGTGAAAGACTGATCCTTAGTAGGAAGCTAACTATATGTGCTGGTTTCAGGTGGGGTAGAGTTAATTTCTTTCACAGGGGCTGAACACAGGATTGATAATATAGAGATGTTTTTGTTATTGCTTAGCAGGTCTTACACAGAGGCAAGGCCCTTTCTGGGAGGAAACAAAGCCAGGACAGGTGGCCAAAGTGATATTCCAGACCATGTGACATCCTGCTCAGTGTATAAAATGGGGGAGAAGAAGGAGGGAACATTTGTAGTGTTGAATTTTATCTTCCCAAGTAACTTTTAGTGTGATGGGGCCCTGCTCTCCTGGAGATGGCTGAACCCTACCTGCCCATGGGAAGTGATGATTTAATTCCTTGATTTGGAATGTACAAAGCAATGCTTTGTTTGTGTGTGCAGCCTTTGCTTTTGCTATGAAGCTCTCTTTATCTCAACCCATGATTTCCATAGCTTTTACCTTTCCAGTTCTCTGCCTGATCCCTTTGGTGGGGGAGCAAGTGAGTGGCTAGCTGTGGTTAAAAAACAACACTGTATCAGCTCAAAATGTCAAAGCTCTGATTTTTGCCATCATGAACAACAGATATTTAAAAGACATATTTCACTTATTTGAATATTGAAAATCACTTGAAACCAGGCGTGTGAACAAATAATAACATTTGAAAACAATGAGAAAATTATTTCAAGGTCTCTGCTAGATATTAGTGTTTCATTGGAAGTATGTTTTTTAATGTCCAAAAGATTATCTTTGTAACTTCTACTTGATGTACATATTGATGAAAAATTGATATGTAAAAGAGACATCAAATTAATTATGGGCATGACTCTCTGAACCTGAGAATTGCACTAGGACTTCATTTAACCCTCTAGTTTTTCTCTCTTCTGTGACATCTTTTGATAAAAGTTGTTCTAAAGGACAAAAACTATAAGGGGAAGTTGATGTAAGAGGTGCTTCTCTGCATTCAGCACTGATGTACCTGGTAAGGACAAGAGTGGAGGCTTCTAAGAGTGTTTTTAACACAAATAATATCAGGAGTGCTGCTTGTAAACCTTGTGTAAACCTCCATCAGGCAGACAAAGAGTATGGTTCAATAAACGGGAGCAAAGTATCATATGAAAAAAGACAGGCCTTCTGCAGTATTCCTCCTCATGGGAACATAAACAAAATGGAGACATGGCAATGAAGGGAACGGTTAATGATCAGAAAGAATAAGCCTATCTTCTTTTTCTACATTTTTGTGAGGTTGTTTGTTTTCTTCTTCTTTTTTCTTTTTTTTTTAATTTGTTTTTTTTGGTGTGTTTTTTGTTTTTTTGTTTTTTTTTTTTTTTGTTTTTTTTTTTTGGTTTTTTTTTTTTTTAGTTTTTTTGTTTGTTTGTTTTGGGGTTTTTTTGTTTCTTTTTCTTGCCTTCCCATATACCCTTCTTTTAGTGTGACCTCATGTACTTTCTGTCTAGCTTCCACTTCTGACTCACTCTCTGTGCAGGAAGTTAGTCTGCTCAGTGTTAGAAAAGAGAAGCATTCAAAGAATGCCACAGTTTCACTTCCATAGACTTAGATATTCTGAAGGAATCGTATTTTGATTCACATAAGTAATGTTTAAAACACACATAATTTGAGCTGTGACTAGAGTTTACCCTCATTTAAGTTTGGGGGTTTGAAGTGTTTTATGATTTCAAAATTTTCTGAAGCAAAACGCCAAATCTTTTCAAACCCTTCCCTTCCCAGCTCTGCAAAGCATGATTTAATTGTACCTCCAATCATCATCCCAACCATATATATTGAATCAGCCTCAAGTTCTTTTCTATGGATTTATAGTATGTGTTTTACATTCTAACCAACTATATACTATGAACTAAGCTTTTTACTGATGCAAAGACATTTAGAAATGCATTTGTTTAGAAAAGTGTAAACCAGAGTACTTAGGAATCCTTAGGTACAGTTAAGTAAAGGATGCATTCTCAGAACAGGAATAAACATAGAGCATAATTATTACTGCCTGGTGAAGCTAGAGAACTTGGTTTTAAAGAAAAAGATAGGAGGAAAAGGAATGGAATTTTTACACATTAATTCCTTGGCACTTAGCTCTTCTTGTGCATTCCTCCATCACCTTATCAATACCCTACTAACCCTAAATTCTACTTCAATTCCAGTAGCGTTTATCACTCATCTCATTTGATATTTTGAATAATTTGACAACATTCCTCTTGTTCAATCTTAGGTAGAACCTCTGACTTCAAAACCTTTCAGCTAAATGTCTACAATATCAGGGCAAGAAAAGCATTCTCATTTGCCATCCTGTCAACTCTGCATCATCAGCCTCCTCTGTAATCTTCACAACAACTTTGATCTTTAAGATTTCACCACTATTTTGTTTTCCTATTACCAACTTTTCACATAAAATCTGTTAAAGGCACTATTTTTATTAATTTTCTTTTAGCTTAATTCCTACATGCTTTGTGGTCTCCTTCTATTTGTACACCTCTTGGCTGGAACAGGTGAAGGATATTCCTGACCACCTTTACCAGTCTGTTAAGACATACATGGTTCCATCTTTGCCCACCTATGTGCCTAATTTGATAAATGTGCTCAGAACAGCCATCATTATTTTTTATTCTGCATGCACCTAGTAGTATTTACCTCACCAAAACCTTTGTTGACTTTATCTGCCACAATTTCTGCTCCTTTTACTCACACAGGACACGCTATAAGAGCGGCCAACTGTTTTGTGAGCAAAATTCCTTCTATTGAGTTGCAAACATTTAATCAGCACAGATTGTTGTAAGAAATAGGTAGCAGCCCTTCAGTATATTCTCAAATATTCTTTGCATGTTGACAAGTACTCAGAGGATAGAAAAGTGTTAATATGCTCAGAATTACTTAGCTGGTATATAATTATAATTACATATATATAAATATTTGATTCTGTCAATGGGGTCCAGAGGTGGAATGAATTAATTTCTACTGGTGTCTGTCTCTCAAAATCTGCTGAAGAAATAATCAACAAAACAAACTCTTGAAGGATGAAGGTGAAAATTATAAATCTTATGAGTAAAAAAGTAAATCTTTCTTCCTCAGGAAACTGTAATTTTTTTCTAGCAATGTAAAGCAGGTGATACAAACATGAAAGCTTACCTTTATAAAATAATAACATTTTTTAAAAAGAGGAATATTTAGAAGGAAAGAAATATAATTTACATGTCTAAACAATATGCTTCACTTAGTTAATTGGCTACTGTAATTACAACATTAAATCTCAGAAGTGAAGGGCTTAGTTTTTCAAAGGTAGAAGTTAAATACCATGAAAAACATCTTATCATATCATGTATCTTCAGACACATCATGCAGGCTACTAGAGTGCATATAAAATATAAAAATATTTAAACACACAGAATTAGAGAAGACAAAGAAAAGACAGAATACTAGACAGAAAAGTCAGATTCAGAAGAAAAATAAAATAACTCAAGCATAGTACTTGATTTAAAAAAAGGCAAAATAGCAATTTCTCAATAAGAAGCACTCTTTGAAAACAAAGAATGAAGTTCTGCAAAGCTCAAAAAAGGAAAAAAAAGTACAATAAATTCCCTATGGAAAAGAATTATGCATTTTTCCCCAACTTATTTTGATAACCCTTAAAGATAAAAAAATTACTTCAAACTTTCTCCACTTAATATAAAAACATAAACCCTCCTGCCCACTCCATTTTCTGCTTGCAGTAATTTTATTATATTACTACAATAATCAGCTGAGACCCATTAAGTGTTAGTTTGACCTGCTTCTCAAGTATCTAAGCAGATGCAGCTGGAGCAAAAACAGATGGAAGGTGTAAATGAGAAGATTCAATTAACATTTTTTTCTCCTTCTCATATGAGTTTCAAAAAGAAACTCCCCCAGGATTGAAAGTGATCCCTTAATTTAAGAAATATATTTTTTTTCTATTCAAAATAAAAAATATTAATGTGTTGTATGTCCTCTGGTTCAGCCTGAGAAACTTGAGCACTAGCGGGTTCATGATATGACTACAAGAACAATGAAACCAAGTGGAACCAAAAGTGGGCAATTGCCATCTAACAACCAAATGGTAGAGTCTTATTAATATTTAACTTATGCAAGTAGGAGCAAAAAAATTAGTACAAGAGTTTTCTGCAGAATTAGATATTATTTTTTTTTTACTTTATAAAACATAATAAAAATCTAACTTTCATATATTAAGATGGTCATAGACATAATAAATCTTAATCTCATTTGTTGTTTTTTGGTACAGATCTGATTTCAGTAAACATAGTAGAAGAAAGATGAAAAATAGTCGAGGATCACTGCAGAGAAATATAAATAAATTACTTTTTTTAAATATTAGCCTAAAGAGGTTGATTCCAGTTTAATTTAAATGCAGACACTGCCTAAGATTCTGGTTTGCATCATAACACCATATAATTTAAGACTTCTAAGAGTGTTTTATAACAAGTGGTAACCAGGTCTGTAAACAATATCTTGCAGGTAGCTTGAAATAACAAAATTACATTATAGTGCAATACATATCATAAACAACATCCACATCTGTAAAGGAAAAAAAAGAAATTGCACCAATGTCCACATTTATCACACCTCCATTTATTACCTGCAGTGGCAAAGTTAGAGATGTAAACATCAAGTTAATTTTTCAATTAATTAATTAATTAAAGATACTTGCAGGAGTTTTCACTCTCTGAAGATCTTTATATTTTCCCTGCTTTGTGTTATAGATGTTTATGCACATTCACAGCCCTATAAAATACACCTCTGAATTTTCCAAGGCAGTGCCTTACCTGTAGTATGATAACTTGAATATTATTAGTAGTAGTAGTATTAGTATTATACATTAGTAGATATGATGGCGATGATGATTACAATAATAATAACAATAATAAATATCTGTTTCTTGTATTTTTGTCATTGTTTATAAGTTACTTGTTTTTGCAATATAAATCACAGTTTGTAGTAACACATATTCAAGCCCAGCTGGATCAAAATCTAATGAACAAAATAAGGAGAACATCTGTTCTATGTGCCCGATCACATGTATAGGAAAGCCAATGGGAAAGCCAGAAAAAGGAGCTAAATAGTTGAGGACTTTCTATGAAATAAAACATCTGACTTGGGAGCAATTAACAGGTCTGTCTGAGAATGTGTATCTGTATCAGAGAAGGCATATATTCAGAAACAGACCGCAACTGAAAATATCTTGCAAATCCATTTTGAGGACGTAAGAACAATAACTGACTTGAAAATCCAAATGCAAATCAGTCAGAGGAAGAGGAAGGAGCTGAAGTAGGAGCTGAAGAGCTGTAGTAGCATTGGAAGAAAATATCAATCCAATAAACCTACTCTAGGTAAATTTCTGTACTGAGTTTGAGACCACAGAAAATATATTGGTGGGTGTCTATTTCAAGAATCTTCTCAGAATTTAAGTGTAAAGCTGCCTGGTAGCATCACAACTCAGTTGTTTGCACACGCTCCTAGAACAAGTATTTAAGGAGAATAGGGTGCTCCAGTTCCCTAATCACCTTTGTAGCCCTCTGTTGGATTTGCTCCAGAAGCTCCATGTCTTCCTCTTGTACTGAGGAGCCCAGAACTGAACACAGAGCTCCAGGTGAGGCCCCCCAGGACTGAGCTGAGGAGAAGATTCTCCTGCCCTAGACCTGCTGGCCTAAGGCATTCCAGGACACCGCTGTCTTTCTTGGCCACTTTTGTAGCAAGTAGTGATGAAAGAAGCACCGAAAACTCCCACTGAAAAAGGATATCTAGTTGTCTTTAAAAGGATAATTAAAGATGATACAGGTTGATTCAAACCTTGTTTGTGTTGTTGACAGATTCCTAGGAAAAAAAAAAGAAGGTAGTTTGCTACTGGAGAGTTGTCTATAGTGGTTTTTTTTTTATAAAACTAAACATGCATAGAATTTCTTGCTTTAAAATGTGCATCTTTTTAATTAGAGTTCTTCATAATTAAAATTCTTATTCTTCCGGTGTTTCAGTTAATATGCTAATAATATATGACTGTCTTTTCTTTTTCATGCTAGTGACAATGACTTAGTTTTACGTTATTTTTTTATCTCAAAGATGCATTTATAAGAAAATTTTTTTTCACTAAATTCTTTCTAACACTTAGCCACCATGAAAACTCACTTCAGACAACTCTTCCAGTCCATTGAAAATGCAGACATGTCTTCACCAAACATGGAAATTCATTTGTAAAGCACTGCAACTCTGCAACAAATCAGCTGAAGTATGTGGCAGCCTCCTTATCTGGTAACATAAACACCTACAAGTGGACTAGAGAGAAAGACCAAGTATGACTTTTCGCATTCAAATGTGGCTGAGAATTAATAATGTCCTAGAGAAGACAGTTTATTGTCCTTTTTAAGCATAGGAAGTCTGTTTTATTTTTCTCCATAGAGTAAGTATAGAGCACGTTCTGTTTACAAGTAGTTTTGGATGAAGAAAAGTTAGCATTATTTTCTAATAAACAATGCAGTTAACAAAAAAGCAATAGTGACTTTTCAAAGAAGTTGCATCCTGAGTGAACAAGAGCAACTGAGTATGCAGTATGTGAATGGTAAATCAGCAAGGGAGATAAAGCAGTAATCATTGCATGTTCCTAGTTCCTGCATAAAATACGTAATGCCATTCTTCTCCTGCTTTGTGCCTAGCAGTATGCTACATGATGATTAGGAAAAAGCTTCATTGAACTCTTTCTCTCTTGTATACAGAAGAGATAGACTGTACACAACAATGTATGTCTAGACTGTCCTCTGAGAATAGCCCCCAAGGCCATCCTTACAACAAGATTTGCTGTTCAAATGGACAGCGAATGTGAAAGCAGAGTCCAAGAGTGCTGAGCGAGTGCTGAGGGAGCAGGCTTCAGGCCACAGGGGAACCAACACACACAAGCTGCCTGCGGGCTGCCTGAAGACCTGGATGTATGGAAAGCACAGGCATGGTTCCCTGCTGGCAGCCACCTACCTATGGCTGCAGAGCCCTATTACCGTCTGAAATGTAAATTATTGTGAAGAAATATTGAGGGAATTTAAAATTAGTCACTTTAGCAGCGCCTATACCCAGGTGGGCATGTGTAATTAGTTATATTAAGAAAACCCTGTATTTAAAGAAATTATATTGTCCATCTGCTTACAGATTGCTCTATAGATTTTGTTTCTTCCCAAGTTTCATCTCAAATGAACATGCATTTGATTTAGTTACTCTTAAAACTAATGGCTTACTGATGCATAAAATTTTTACTGTCAGTAAAAATGTTCTCTCTAAGTGCATGTCTTATGAAAGAAATGTACTGTTTATCATAGTGTGTTGAGGAGGCATGGAGACTGAGTTTTTCAAAGTGTCATACAGAATCTGCATGGCATAGTAGAGCACACTGAGAGTGTGTGTGCTTTTGAGAGGCAGAATTCTCACTGTATTGATGGGAATAGTTAAACCCCCGTGAAAAATCATCGCACAAAGTCACCAGACTACAGAGAACAATGCAACTTTTACATGAAGAAAGTGCAAAGGAAAAGGACAAACTTGTTGAAAATTGGCAAGGTTGAAAATAGATGTCTTTCAATGCTGGAGGTCCTCTACCTTCTCTCCTGTGTTGGTGCTGCACATCTTAACTGAGTCATGCAGGGCTATTGCATAGGAAGGACAGACCTCAAAACTTCCCTTTGTTAAGGAAACTTTCCTGCCTGACCATCCAAGAGACTCCAGTACCTGAACTAAAACTGAGGCCCCTTTGCATCTGGCAGCTCCAGTGTCCTGGTGGGTGCCCCACTTGGCTCCCTACACACACCACTCATACCGTCAGGCAAGGCTTCCTCACTGACTTAACCCCAAACTTCCCATAGCTGTCTCAGACATTAAGATACTTCAAATAGCTTAATATATGAATAATGTAATAACAACTTGAGCTGGGTGCTTCCAAGGAGGGAGCCTGAACAAAGGACACCCCTGTCACTTAATGACCTCACAGTCTAAGAACAGGAAAGTCTGGCCTCATCAGCTCCTGCCATGTCTCTGAGTGTTGGTCCCCTGGCAGCAGGTCCCAGTGCCCTTTGTTAAGCAAAGGCTCAACCTCTTGCCTTAGGCTCCTGCCACCCAGAGCTCAACCTGCAGCTCCACTGCAGCTGCACCCAAATCTATCTGCCCTGAACGTATTCCTTAACACCTTAACCAGCAAAGATCCTTATTTATTGTCTCCAGAGACAGAACTTGAATCTTCATTCTGATGAATAACATAATGATAAGTAACATGATAAGTGCCATAGATCTGTGGTCATTAGTGAAATGCTCTTCAGTTTCTCCCATCTTCAGTGACCTATACCTACTCCTTCTGTCTGAAAAAAGGCTAAAACAAAACTTCTTCTAGAAGAAGAGGAGAGGCCACTCTCACCATGTTTGGATGAGTCATTATCATCGAGAATCTCTCTTTTGTCTATTTTAATACCTGACTAACACTCACAAAGTTTAAAAACACAAAAGTAGCACACTGTGCTACTTCTGAAGCCAGTGAATATCTCAGGGTCTCTACTTACTACCTTAATGCACATGGCTAGGTTTTTTTTAAACTGCCAAATTCCAAAGTAATTTTGAGCTCATTTAGTTGCCTTTTTTTTCTTTGGTCTGGTAAATTCATTCTAAAAATTTTATTTGACTTTCTCTTCTTCCTTGTGTATACATACAATCAACACTTCAAAATTATTTTTAAAGTTCTCATATCAAGCTCTTATCTCTCTTCCTCTACTCACTGTGCTTTAGGATCAATAACCCAGCAAAAAGTGCAGATATTATCTTTTATACCTTTAAAATATGAGTGCCATTCATCATCTGAGGTGTTAGCATATATCCTACAATAACCATTATTTTTGCATTACGCAGGCAGTGATGGATCAATAACAGGCTGCTATGGCAGCAGTAATGAAAGTTTCTTGTTCGTTGACTATTCACACTAATAGCAATATAATTAATGGCTCAAAGAAAAACGTAGTCCTATATTCACTTTTAATTTATAGTGTTGTGTATTCAAGTAGGTAAGAATATAGAAAGTGCAATGAGTATTATGTTCTATTTTCTTTTCTCATGTATTCCAAAAGACAACTGACTCTTAAATTTAGTTCCACCTGAATAGCTCCTGACTTGTGGTCTTTCTACCAAAACAGAGCCTAAATTTTGTGTTTTCTCAATAATTTCTTGTTCCTGCAGTTGCATTGAACTCTCTTTTACTTGAGTGGAAACAATTGTTCACAAATTTACCACTAAAACCTTCTTTTACTTCTAATGACTCCGTGCACAAGTACTGCAATATTTTTGATATTTTAATCTCAGCAGTGTTGACCAAAGAGATCATTTTATATATATGTTAGAATGTAAGATCCAGCTTGGCTCATTCTAATAAAAAGGCAAATGTACAAAGAGATATTCTTTGAGGAATTAGAATGTTGACTTCTTGTTCTCATTCAGAAAACAAAAAATGACCTCTCCTAATTCATGGTTAGCTTAAAAGGACATAAAGAATATTTAGGTTAGGTTTTCCACTGTAATGTTTTAAAGGGGAGCACAAGATGACCTTAAAAGCTAATCCAACTTATTGTTTCTGAAGGCCATTAAAAATATACAGTGACATATTTTTAATTTTGCAAAAGCAATATTTTGAGATATCTCTGGAAGATTATTTATTATGATTGTAAATAAATAAATAAATGAGCTATACATTTCAGAAAAAAAACTTTGAAGAAATGTTCTTAGAAACCATAAAACTCACAAAAGTCTACAACACATTTTATTATTATTATTATTTTATTTTTCCAAAATGTTCTAAGTGATTCAGATACTTACTGTCTGATTCTAGAAACACTTCATTAAAGGTACATTTTTTTCTCAACTATTTAGACATAACCAAGGGCATAGTATATAACTATGAGAACATCCTAATGGGATATTGAAAATCCCGCTAGGATTGATTTACACTCTTAGGGAACTCAGATATCTTAGAAGTTGACTTCTACTAATCACTGTTTAAAGCTCTTTCCATTTTAAGTGAAGCTCAGGAATCCAAGAGCTTAAGACACTTTCAAGACATACCACACACTTGCAAAATACTTGATAATTTTTACTCAATAAAAATAGAGTTGCATTTTGAAATTATTTTAATTCCTCAATTTTTGTAAGGTGAGGTTTTTATGACAAAAACTTTCTTTTTAGAATACATCCTATGACCTCTTCTTTTGTGTTTTGTTGTAAAATAACACATATGAAATATCTGATGTACATTTTACCAAGATAATAAAAATGTGGGGTTTCCTTATATTGTACGCATGTCACAACTGATAATTAGTGGAAATGAAAATGATGGAGTTGAGAATATCCTGTGTCTTGAAACGGAAAGAAATTTTACTGAATAACTTAGCTCTATCTCACTCAATGTATTTGTTCTGTATGCATCTTGCATTTTCATTGAGAAATTTAAAATTATCTACTGTCTCCAAATAGTTGTGAACAACTCATTAAACTTGTTTATGTACGAAAAAAACAAACATCCAAAGTACTTTGCTGTTTAGATCACTGGAGAGGGTCATGTTTACTATCCAAATGCAAGTGGCCCTTGGGACTTACAGTTATTTCTTAGGCATTTTTTAAGCCTTAAGGAGGCATTAGTGTTATGTATTTCACACTGCTTTCCTCACAAGTTGTCTGCGGACTGAATAACCACAATTATTGATCGTCTTACTAACATCTTCAAGTAGAAAAAAAGAAGTAGTGGAGTGACCAAATAAACATTTGGAATATAGTTTTGGGAGCTATGAGATGTGTATGTCCAAGATACATACTTTGTGTCTCTGTGTCTTGTCTGTGTGCAAAACAAACTGTTAAAAAAAGAAAGAAGAAAAAAAGAAAAAGAAAAAGAAAAAGAAAAAGAAAAAGAAAAAGAAAAAGAAAAAGAAAAAAGAAAAAATAGAAAAAGGCATTTCAGAAATTCTATCCACTACCTTTGAAAACAGATTATATAACAGCACAGCACTTTCCATTCATCATAGGGAAAAACATCTTCTCTTTCTACTTAGTTTTGCTTTCATTTCTGGCTCCATCCCATAAATAAATTGCATTATTTGCCTTTTATCTCTCTGGATAATATTTTATGTAGCTTCTGTCCTGTTTGAGCTACTTACATGGACAGATGGAGTGGAATCCTACCTGCTGGCAATAGTTTAATTTGTGGCAGGAACTCTACCAGTCTTTCTTACCTCAGGCTGTTTATGGCATAACATGAGGCATAACATATCATTTACCCTTGTGATAGTGAAGCAGATGTTGCTCTGCCCTGTGTAATCTCCACCTGGCACCATTTGGGTTGCCTATAGCTGTAACACACGCAGTCAAGAGGTCAGACTGCATGTCACTTGTGCTCTTTAAAATGGCTAAAGTCTTTTCCTCCTGTCTATTTTTAGCCTAGTGCCTGTTAAAGAAAGCATCATATCATTAGTGATTAGCAGAAAGCAAAATTCTACAAAGAAGCCTTTTGCTTTCAGTTGAGGCAGCAGACAGTCCAGTCATTTCTCCTATTCAATTCAAATTTATGATGAGTACTCTTCAGTGATGGATGGTTGTACTGGCAACATAGCCAGGGGGAGAAAAACAATACTTGTGTAGCAGTTTTTCCTTTTTCTCTTTCCAAATGCATATCCAGATGCATGCTAGGATTTGCATGAAAAAGACCATGAGTATTGAACTTTCATTTCTTTAAATGGAATATACTTAAGAGAGTGAGATTAATACACAGTATTGGAATTACAAAAAATCACTGTGGTTTAATGGTTTTAAGCATTTGGATTTCCACTCCTGGTACCCCATTCCCAGCCCCAGAGAACAATTTAGGGGTATAGCATTTACTTAAGAATTATGTGAATCTTCTTTGACATTTCTTCCTCAATCCTTCTGGCTTTCAAAAGTGTATAGCAACCTAAACACATTCTGTCAAATGACATGAAATATTCTTATCATGAAGAAAGGGAGAAGTAGTTGAAAAAACTCTTTTTAGCTCTCTTTCAGCTCTCATTTGCCAGTAAATTTGCACTTGATTTCTTTAAGAAAACTTCATGAATGTGAACCTGCAGAATGCTGGTAGGCTTACTTTCAATTAATCTGAATTCTCTCTGTAATTAAGTGTCGTGTCTACAATTGCACTTGTAATTAAGTGTAAATGGGAATGAATATAAATGGAAAGAAGTTAAAGATTGAGCAAAGTAGGAGAAGCATAAACTCAAGGAGGAACTCTTGCTTCAAATACTATGCATTGAAAAATATAAAATAAGTGGCATAAATTAGCACTGGTAAGGAAGGAATCCGGAATGATTTTCTGTATGGTATTTATTACAGGACAGGTTAATGAAGTTATATTTAGGATGAGATGCTAGTCAGGGTTAGTGTGGCAAAACAAAATCTGAGTTAGAATTATGCAGCGTTGTGTGTTTTTTCTTAATGTTATTGTTGTTTTCTGTTAGTTTGTAGAGGTTTAATCCTCCGTTCCCCACTTATGAGTCCCTCAGAATGGCTGCTTCCCAAGTTGTTTACCCCTTTTTTCCTGCTATTGGGTTGCCCCTTCAAAGTGATTGATCCCCTGCTCCTCCCCTTTTGCCTTCATATGTTTGCATGAATCCTTATGGTGCTGCCCTGTCATTGTAACCACCTGTCATTGTAACCACCGCTCTTTCTTTCAAGAAAATTCTGTATCAATCATCCCTAGTCTAGTCTATGATTTGTCCTTGAGGCTTCCTTCCTCCCCTGTGCAATCCTCATTGGCTCCATTTTATCTCATACCCCTCCCCTTTCCTTCTCCTGTTGGCTACCTTATGTTTCCTCCCACTATACCCACTCCCTTTATAAGGGCTAGCCAGATCCTGTGCTCCGTGACACTTGTCCTGATCCTGTCTTGGGATAAAGCTTCCTTGGCGCTCTTGTGACATTTGTCCTGATCCTGTCTAGGGGTAAAGCTTCCTTGGCACTCGTACGAGTGTTCACTCTGTTGTTCCTTTGCCTTGGGACTTCATAGCCTACACCAGTGTGTATCACCCACACACAGACTGCCCACTACGCGGGTATTCTCAGGGAGAGAGCCTGGGTGCGGCTGCTCTTGTGGCACCCTCCGGTCCCCTGAGGAGCAGCTGGCCGGCGCCTCTCAGCTCCAGTGACTGCAGTGTGAGCTACAGAATTAGACTCACAAAATCATTCCCTCAGTTCTTTTCTCATCTATTCTATAATTTTTGTCTTCGTTTTCCAGATCAGAAGGCCATATCCATTTCTCTGCCATCTTTATAACCGATAAGTCAGAAAAGCGTGACATAAGCAGATTCAGAGAAAACTCTTAAATTAGTGAATTTCAAGGTTTCTCCTCTGTTACTTTAGCTTCATCATGAAGATCTGCAAAAATTGAGAGCAACTGTTTCACTTTTATTCTGTGAAGTCTTGAAAATGTGGCTTTAAATATTCTACTGATTCAATCTGGAATTGATACTCCTTTCAAAAAAGCTAGAAGCAAACCTTCCGTGAGCACCACTGGGACTCCAACCGAACTGCAGATGCCTGTAGAAACACAGAAGTTGTCAGTTTTTAAGATAAGAAATATTGGGAGGCAGAAAAAAAATTGTTTAATATTTTACATCTTTCTTTTCCCCATTAATCTATTTTTGGAAATTTCAAACTTGGATACTATTTATGTTCAAAAAAATGATGTTTTAAGAGGCTAGTGTTCCCTCATGGCCACTGAGGATCTTCTTTAGCATCTCTTCTCTCTTCCTCACACACACAATGAGGGATTGTTTTTAGTTAGGTGGAATGGCTCTGGAGTGAAGATCAAATGCACAGAAAATCTAGAACAGCTTAATTTTTTCTCACAGTATGCAAATATAATTATATTTGTTATCCCTTGATCTTCAGCTGAAAATGAACTAAAAATTCAAGATGGCTGAAGAGCTCATTAAAACATGCACATTTTACTGCTGAATTATAGTAACAAGCTTGGCAATAATTCAAGTTGCACTGATGTTTTTTTATATTTTTCTTACTACTATTTCTGAAGTATAAAACTTGTTGTAATTTAACGGTTCCCACCTATGATTTTGGAAGATAGAGTTTTAAAGATAAATATGGTGAGTCAGGTGTTAAACAGTTTGTTCAATGAAACAAGATCTCACAGAATCTGCAGGTATCAGTAGGTGACGACTGTTGTATTAGAAAACAAATTGTTGGATAAAAAGTATTCATAATATTTTATAAATCAATCAATAAACAATAAAAGTGTAAAATATATGAGTCAAGATATATATAACAGCTAGCCTGATTTATAAAATTGAAGCAAGTAATCCGAATGTTAAAGGCTAACTTCCTATCCATTGATTTAAGATGACATACTCTCATAGAGTGCTATGGTTAAGACTGTCCTTGTAGATCTACATAAAACAAAACAGTTTGACTTACCATTTTTGCCATCTCCACGGAGAAACAGAATCTTTAGCCAATAATAACATCACAGAAAAACGTATTAAACATATTATAGGTGTCAAACTAACATGACGACATAAAAGTGAGCGTGAACAGAGACAGCAGCCCACAGGGGATGAAATAATAGTTTTGTCTGCTGCATTTTAGTGTCTGAAGTAGAGTCCATTTGGGTTTACACTTATCAGCAGCAACTATTGAAAGCAATCTCAAGTTTCAATTTCATAACAACTTTCCTCCTTTGTAACTGATCTTATTCATTAGTGTCTGAGAAAAGGTGATGAGCAACAAATATTGGCAAAAGTTAATTATGAAACTCCTATCCCACAAAACAATTTGCAACACAGTGTTAACACAAGAATGAGTACTCATTCACAACAGTTGTATTATGAATTGCTTTTAGAATCAGTTCACTAGGCACACTAAGCTCAGTCCAAAAGAGTGAAGTGAGAATATGCCTAAAAAGAAAATTCCTTTAAAAATTGATACTTTAAGAATTTGTTTTGAAATACTACATGAGAGTAAGGAATAAATAAGATCATGTCTTGAAGGGCAGTCAAGTGAGAACGCCATTCACAATGAAAGTTATGTGGAGACACAGAGAAAGATCAGGAACGTTTATGAATCTGAACTTATGCGTGTAGAAGAAACAGCTAATGAAAGTCAATTAAACTCAGTCAAAACCATTGAAGATTAAACAACAGCAAAAAGACTGGATAATGTAATTTTGAGTTTCCTAGCAATACTTCACTGAGAAAACACATCTAAGAGAGGCAGTTTTGGGATGGCAAGGTCTGTAGAGGGTGAGGGTAGACTGCCAATACACAGAACTTTGCGGATGTTTCCTGTGTTATGTGCTACTCACAGAAATATTTTCAAATTGATAGGAGTTAGAAACCGTATTCAGGCATTTTTGGATTCCTCTCCAATAAAAGCTCCTTTGCATTCCTCTGCAATAAATTTTCCCTAGACAAAACCAAAGGGAAATAAGACATGTTAAAAAGTAAGAAGTGCTATAGTCTGGCACCTACTGTTATTAACAATTTTTGATTGAGATTATAACCAGTATATTCCTTTAAAATTCTAGTCTTAACTGCACATAAGATTTTAAATATTTGGATTTTCAACTACAGTCAGAATTTTTAACAGCCATTCACTTATCATCACCTGAAAACCTATGACAGGCTTAATAAATAACTTTGGTTCGTCTGTAAAGAGCACTGACAATCAAAGCAGGAAAAGGTATTCTCATATTACTTTCAAAGGAAAATACGATTCTGTAATGTTTCTGATCAATATTGAGTCTGTTAATGAGTTTTAAAAGAAATAGTACTTTGAAACAACAAAGTTTCATGGAATTAACAAAAAAAAATTCATGTAATACAGTAAAAATTATCTTAAGGTATCTTTGATTTTCCATGAAGCCTTGTGCATTCCTGCAATGCGATCTCAGAGCCATATTCACTGATATGGGTAGTGAACTTGAAATGAGCTCTTGGTGCCAGGAATGGTGCCAGCTCAGGAAATGTCAGTAGAACTGCTCAGGACTTTCATTAAAATAAGTATGCTTTAACTGAACTTTATTTTTTCTTATTCAATACTTAAAATGGGTGTTGGCTTACAAAAAAAATGCAAACATATTCTGTATATTTTAAATAATAAAATTATAAAAATAATGAGAAGAAAAATACAAAGTAGAATTAGAGACAGTTAGGTCTTAAAAAGCAATTGGGTCTGCAAAATTTCCTGCAAAATATTTTCAATGTTAGTTTTCTTAAGATCTACAGAATTTGTCATGAAAAATACGAAGATTATTGCACTGAAACCTGGCAGTTTAAGAAAATATACATTCCTTCATTTTCAAATTTTTTTTCCTTTTCAGTAGTTTCTCTTCTCTCTCAGGAGAGTAGAAGGAGAACACTCATGCCATTTAGGTTTCTCTAGAACTTTAGAGAAAGAAGTACAAGTAATTGCTTATGGTGTAATGACTTATATGACTTGATTTTTTTTTTTTCCAAAATGGTGGTAATAAGTCAGTATTATGTGAATTTACTAAAAATTTTCCATGTTAATTGCAGTAATTTTTCCTAATCATATTCTAGACTAATTAAATTTATCCCTTTAATAACAGAATGATAAAATTTCTTTTGCTGTTTTCTGGTTGGGCAGATGCGAATGGATATTTTTAATTTATTTAAAAGCTTTAAAATTTAAAAAAAAATTAAATATTCACAATTTAGTAAGAAAATATTAAATACCAGATTGATAAGAGTCTGAAGTGATTAGTACTAATGACAATGCTTGACATATACATTTGTCTTTTTGATCAAAGCTTGATATCTTACATGTAACACAAGAATAGTGTGAATTTGTTTAAACTTGATTGACAGCTTATAAAAGTGATACGCTTTGACAAATAAGAAAACAATATTTTAATTTAAAAAGAGCATTCACACCTGAAAGCATCCACTCAAAGAAGAACTCCTTGAGCAATAGACATAATACACCTCTCAGAGGTACCTCTTTGAATGTAGCCTATGAAAAATATGGTAAGAGTACTTCGCATTTCAGATAATTTTCTGTTAAGGACCACAAAGCATTTTAGCTATGCATTGCATTATACCAATGCATTGCTGTGTAATATCTGAAAGTCATGTATTTTTGACCACCATTTCATAAGTGGAGAAACTGACTCACCAAGTATAACACCAAGGTTGTTGAATGGATTCTGAATTCAAAAAGAATTAAAGCTACATCAGTAAATGGAAAATAATTTACTGAGGGTCAGCTGTGCCAAAATAGTTAAGTATACTTATTTGATAAGATAAATTCCTCTAAACAGAGGAAATACAATAATTTTAATCTGGACTCCAGTAAAATATTTGACATAGTGTTGGTTGTGTGGGAGATTTGAGGTCACACAGGGAAGTAAGGAATTAGTCCAGGAATTATAAGGTGAGTTTCCTTTGAGGAGAAAGAGCAAATTATAGTGAAAGGATACAATACGTGTTGATGAAGTCCTTACTGGTCCACTAGAGGATTCCTTCATAGAATGATCATTGAATGGCTGTTGTCTTTATATCCTTAATAATGTCAGTTCCATGAGAGCTCTGTGCATGCTGATGACACACTAAAAAGAGGATGGAAATCTTACAGGACAAATATGAGCAACAGAAAGTTAAATTCAGTAGTTAAAAAAAAAAAAAAAAAAAAAAAAAAAAAACAAAAAAAAACAACAACAACAAAAAAAAAACACCACAATAAGGAACCATTTAGAAATGAAAAAATGTCTCCTGTTCAGAGAATGGATACAAGGGTTGTAGTGGTAAAACACTGATACAAAGTAGTCGAGTTGGCTGTAAGAAACAAATTTTACTACAAAATTGATTTGCAGAAAAGAAAAAAGAAAACACTGACATTCTCACACAGCTGTATTAATTAATCCTGATCAACACTCACTGCTGCCTTTTACTTTTTCCTCATTATCCTTGTTATCTAGTCAGTCAATTAAATCAACATTTAATTCTGAGGAAGACTGTTGCTGCAATAAAGAGCAGAATTACCTTACTTCACCTCGACTCCACAGTATGCCAAGATTGTCAGAACCGCCAAGAAAGCCAAGTCTTCATGTTCTTATTTTAAAAAAATCACACTTCAAAAATCCTTTCTTACAGAATGCCACGAAACTAAAGTTGGCAGAATTTCTCCCTCTTTCCTAAGTTCCTGCTCTGCAAGTTGCACACTTTGACATGTGGGTTACATGTGATATCAAATCTACCCACTTACGTCCTTTCCTTCTGGTACATATAATCGTAAATTTCATATCAAAGAAAAACAGGACAAAACAAATACAGTAACAACAGAGATAGGCACTATTCCTGCAGAAACAAACACTTCCTTAAAATAAAACCTGCCTGGTAATCCTGAACTTACTGGCATGGCTCACACCTGTAAATATATTCTAACCTTAATGTGCATTCAGGTTCCTTTTATGATCTCTTATGACTTTTAACTTGGGTTTTCCTCCTTCTTTTAAAGAGAATCTATGTGACTTTTCATAAGTGTCACGTTTTTATCAAACAAAAAAACTAAAAATATTTGTGACTACAGAAACTATTTCTTTCATGTAATATATTATTTTTGGAATAGAGTAATATTCTTATACCTTATAGAGGAGGGGAGAAAATTCTCTTGGTTTTCTTAAAAGTACAAATAATCTGTTCCTATAAATTCTGTGACTTCAAATTAACAGCAGTAGGTCATATAATTAATGTCAAACAAGTAACGCTAGAATGCTGATGACATTTTTTCATCATTTTAGTCCATTCACTGGTTTGTTTCTGTGAAAATACTGAAATTATTTGCATGCCTTTTCTTTCTTTAATGAACTTGAATTTATGTTGTTGCTGTACAATATGAATTCAGTGCTCTTGAAGGGAAAAATGTTGCACTAGTCCTGTGGCAGAAAGGGGAATCTCCTACCTTGTTTTACTGTTGTACTTTAGTTTTGACCAGGAAAAAAGCCCTTGTGGTACTTCAGTTATTAATGCATTCTGTTATTACAACCTACGGACAACAAAATAATGTAGTAGTGGATTTCATGTGGAGAACTTACTTGGCATATTAAGTCTCAGTGTTCTTATTACAGAAATGCCAGCAATCTGTATTTTTCTGGCAATGAATACAGTGTATACACAGGATTTTTATAAAGGAACATTTTTCAGCATATTTTTCCCAATATTCTTTACTGTTAACAACAAAATCTAGTTTAAGTTTTGAAGACTGTGCACTAAGAATGTAAAAACTGCAGTTAAATAGTTATAAATTTAGACATCTCCAGAAAAAAAAAATCTTCGTAACAATTTAAAATTGAGAAAACAAGATTAAAAGGGGAAAAAACCCTCAAAAGTATCCATTTATAGTCACAGTGCACAAAGTAAATGTGATTAATTTATTTTCAAGGAACATGCAACATAGCTCTGGGTCATAAAATCTCTTGCTATTGGTTTGGCTCCATTTTAGTCAAAGATTTTACCGCTTCTGCTTTTATTATCTAAACTTTGATTTGAAATGACATTGAATAGACTAAGACTAATTTTTCTTTCCATTCATTGCAGGAAGGTTAAGCCTAGAGAAGAGAAAAAGGAAGAAGGGAAATAATTTTCACATGTTTTCTAACATACTTTATCAAACATCCTGAGAATACAGTGAAGTCTTTATTTTGTTCATCCCCTGAAAACACTGCAGGTTTTAGAATATATCATATCACCTTCAGGAAAAATCTGTATAGCAATTAAAAGATAAATATTTTTTTCTTGTGTTTTAGCTGCTAGACATTGATCTGATGGCCAAATATTTACTATGTGCTGCTGGCCAACATAATAGAATAAAGAAAAAAGATAAAAATGGCACTAGCAATGTCTGTAAGCTTTAGCAAATTGTGGTGTTTTTAGGAGCTACTCTTGAAAATTTAAGTAAGATTTTATTTTAAATTAATTATTCCTGTGAAGGAGTTAGGTATCCAGTCAATTTTACTATACAGGCAAAAAAAAAGATCCAGCAGATAGGAAGATGAAAAATTTCTATCAACTCAGGCTAAATAGTCAATGAAATATTGGTGGGTAAACAAACCTTCCTCACTTCTTGCTACACAAACAGCAGTCAGTTCAGCAGAAAGAGGAATGCTGATGGTAATGACAAAACAACGAAGTCAATTGTTCACATCAGTACGTAAAGCTTCAAAGTTTGCAGATAACACAATCACTACCATTCATAACACAGTTGACTTCTCCTGACATTTGTTTAAACCTTATCTAACGAAATGTGTAATTTTTAAATAATGTAATCTCACCTTCTTCAAAAGCACCTTATCTTTTATTAACTTTTTTTTTCCCCCAAGAGTGAAATAACGACACAATCAGCAGCCTATTGAAAGACTTAGTAGAATGTGTTATTTGCATTGCAGGAGAGTGATCACTATAAAAAATGTGTGTTAGTGTGTACATTAAAGTCCAGACAAACAGTACATACTGACTATATATAAAAAATACCACAAACAGGATGTTCCACTGACTTTGCTTTTCTGTTCCTGGCCAAATAAATCTATTCCTTATCATACAATTTTACACATACTTTCTGCATGAGTCAGGGAGCTATTTTATTATGATGGTTTGGAACTGTTGTAACTACTAAAGTCTCTATTGGGTCTAGAAGATGCTTGTATTCTTAGCTCTTTCACAGGTCAAAGATAAACCAAATTTAGATAGAAACATATTGCTTAAGAATATTTAGATCTTACTGAGATTTAGATCATTGAGTATTCTGAGTTAAATGAAGTTGGTATCCACACACATATTAAGGTGAGACAAAGAACTCTGAGGGCATCTGTGGTGTTGTCCTCCCAGTTCCTGGTCTTTAGCCTTGTCTTAGGGGGGGAAAAAAAAAGTTATGGTATGCACAGTAAAAAGTTATTAAAATTTTTGATTGGCTGCTTAGAAGCCGCCTGAGATGAGGATATGAATATTAGAATAAGGCCTGTTATGTGTGATGCAGTTTACCTTTACCGTTCTCTTCCTCTTGACCAGACAGAATCCTGTTTGTTTTCAGGGCGGGTTAGGGAACTTAAGTTGTGTATGTGATATGTGTTCAAGTGTACACTCTCACTTTAAACAGTTTTTGAAAGAGTTTCATGAATGAATTTGAATAGAACATTGTGACAATGCTCATCTTCTTTCTTTATTGCATAACAATCACATAACAATCAAACTTTGCAACTAATGTTGCAAATGCTTTGCCTTCTTCTAAATAAACAACATTTTAAACTTCACTGCACACTAGATATGTATATCAGACATTATCTATATTTTGATGCCTTTTTCTGTGGTGTAAAGTTTATATTTTGTTAGAAGACTATAATATAGTGTGCTATAGCAAATAATATAGAAAGGTATAACAAAAAATTTAGAAAAATAATACATTTGTTATTTCCTTTTCCACTGCTTTATTATTTTGCCTTTTTCTCACCTGATTTTCAGTCACTACTTCTTCTTTTTGGCTAAACAGAACATAAACCCATGTAATGAATCTTTTTTTATTTTTGATTTATATGCAATGCAACTGTGAAATTAGACTGACATTAACTTTTTTCCTAAGTAGCTATATAGTTCTCTGCATTCCTAAGAAAGAATGAAGGAGTCATGAAAGTAGAATCAGAATTGGAATGCAGCAGTGTCTTGCATCTGAATTAACATGATATTGTGACAAGCCAAAAGATTTGATGAGGTAATGCATATACTTCATGGTCCTGAATGATTGTACTAGTCCATGTGGAAAGCTCACTTATGAAAATCACTTAATGTAGATATATGAACCACTAGCTGTTTATCACTTTGACAGATAGTCTCCCCAATTTCTTCAGATTCAGACATCTGTACACAGGCTGTAGTTTTATAGATGATGTAATAGAAGAATGTGAATCAAAAAAAGCTGAGATCACTCATTTATTGATTTGACCTTTCACGCACAAATTGTTTAGTTGATGTAAGGTGTAAAAAGTAACAAAAACATCAGACTAGACTATCTCCATCTTTTGCTAATGGTTTATCAAGATGTGTGGGTTGGATTTGCATTTGTCTGGGGGCATATTTTCCTCATTTGTTTCTACTATTTACAAGTACCCTAGCAATTTCAATATCCATGAATAGTGAAAGATAAGGGTAAAATGCAAAGGTTTATAATTTATGAGCACCAGCAATTAGTTTTTTTCCTTAGTACTTTGAGATCTGTTTTTCTAGATTTGTTATCTGATCTGTTCAGAACTTGGCCTGGGCCTTTACAAGAAACTGTTGCTACTTTGATCCTCTGTGTATCCGTCCAAAATGTTCTTCTTTTTTGTCTAAGGCCTAAGTTAAGGTGCTCTCAGGAGAAGTATCCTTTTACAGGGAAGTATTTTTGTTCTTTTCCTATGCATCACTGTTATACAAGTAATACGATTTTTTACACATAGAGTCACAATTGGGAGGAGCCTTTTTTTTTTTTTTTTTTTTTCTTATATGGTTTATTATGGTGCTACAATAAACTAAGTTTAAATGGCAAGGAACTTTGAAGATGTGTTCAGCTTCCATGACCTACTGGCCAATCCTCCTTTAATGCAACCCAGGGTGCAGCTGACCTTCAGGACTGTGAGTAGGCATCTCATCCTTCTCTTGTATCAACTGCACCACTCACCTACATGACATCTGCAAACCTGCTGCGGGTGCACTTGATCCCACTGCCTGTGTCACTGACAAAGACGCCAAAAGGCACTGGTCCCAAGACAGAGCCCTGAGGGAACCACTCATCACAAGCCCCCACCTGGACATACAGCCTTTGACCACAATCTCTGGCTGTGTCCATCCAGACAATTCCTTCTCCACCAAACCGTCCATCCTTCAAATCCACGCGTCTCCAATTTGGCAATAATAGTGTTGTGTTTTCAACTGCCTCTTGAAAACCTTCTGTAGTAGTTTAGATGACATCAGGTGACCTTCCCTTGTCTGTTGTCACAGTCACTCCATCTATAGAAGGCCTCCAGACTGGTCAGGCACAATTTGCCCTTGGTGAAACCTGATGGTTACCTCAGATAATCTCCTAGTCTAGGCCTAGTGGCCTAGGCACTGCATGGGCCTGGCCATTGTTTCCATAAGGGTCTGCTCCATGACCCTCCCAGGCACAGAGGTGATTGTGACAGATCTTCCTTTCTCCCCCTTTTTTAAAAAACAGGATCCTTTTCCCAGTCACTGGGATCCTCACCTGAGCACCATGAATTTTCAAATCCCATAGAGAGTCACTTGGCAATAACATCAACCAGTTCCTTCAGGACCCTAAAGCTACCTTGAGAGAACCCATAGATAAATATGTGGCTACTGAGTTTCTTCAGTTAGTCCTAAACCTGCACTTCCATTACAATGAGATGGATTTTTCTCCCTCACCCTCATCTGCAAGTTCAGGGACTTGAGAGACCTGGGAAGTCAGACTGACAGTAGAGACCAGAGTGAAGAAATTACTGACTATCTCAGCCTTCTCTGTATTTGCTACCTGCTCTTCCTTCTCTTTTATTGGTTGGGGACACTATCCTTGGCCTGTGTCTTTGGACTTATGTATTTATAGAAAACCTTCTCATAAATCTTCATATGCCTTCTCAAATCATGTACCATTCCATCTGTCCTTCAGCATTCCTGATCCCAGCCTTACATATCCAAACCTAATCCCTGTATTCTTCCCAGGAAAAATGTCCCTACTACCACTGACTGTGCATTTCCTTCTTATTTCTCAGTGTGAGGAGCAGGTGTTTCCTCAGCCGTGCCATTTTCTGATCTGCCTTACTTGATTTCTCACACACTGTGATGGAGACCTCTTGTACTCTAACCAAAATTACTTTAAAGACAGTCCCATTGTCCTTAAGAATAGTTTCTCAGGGAATATAATCCATCATTTTTTTGAACAGATGGAAGTTTGCTACTCTAAAGTTCGGGGTCCTGACTTTGTTCTTTGCCAGGCTCAAGATTATGAATTTAAAGATATTAAAGTGTCTTCCTACGACTCCAACACTTTGTCAACACACTGCCTAGAAAAAAAAAAAAAAATTAGAAGCCACAAGTGTCTGTGATCTGTGCCTTTTCCTTAAATTTTCTTGGACATTGCTTGTCTTCTTCCTGTTTTGGTTTTCTTAATTGTAAAATGTGAATAATAATACTTTCTTAGCTCAAGAGGAATATGTATCAGCTGTCTGTGGAATAAAAAACCTGTAAAGCTTTATTTTCTTACTAACTTACTGGGCTTTTTGTGTGAAATGAAATTGTAATAAATTGAAAAGTACACATTAAGTCTGCAAAGTGTAGAAAATAATAATAATTGTCTTAATTAGGAAATACAGTGATAGATTTCAGCTTTTTTTATTGTATAGACAATAGTATAGTGAAATAGTGTGGTCTATCTGAAAAGAGGTCTTCAAAGACGAAAACAGATGCACTGATTTCTGTGTGGCCAGGTGAAATTATGTAATTGAAATATATGCCTGACAGTTATAAAGGGGAAGAAAAATAAACAGAAATTAAGCTAATGAGAACAGCACACTGGCAACAGCAGCCAAAAAGGAGATAAATTGGATAAATATTACTGAACAGCCCTAAAAATACCCTGGAACATTGCAGACATGCAGCATAAAGTGATAAGCAAAATCAAGATCAAAGGATTTTGAAACATCCTCCCATAAAATAGAATTTACAGATTAATGGGGACTTTTTCTGCCACACTTGCTTTTTCAATTATAATTGTATTCAGTTTTCACAGAATACTTTTGAGTGCATAGTTGCTTTCCATGCTCCAAGAATAATTAATAATATTTTTTCCTTAAAATGCCTTCTCAGAATATTTTTTTTTTCACTGCTCAGATTTAATATAAATTTTTTCTTTGGGATAAATATTTGTAATTTTATTTTTTGTTGAAATCAACCATGCTGCCTATGAAAATTAAGAATTTGTGAAACCTTTATTATTAGACACAGTTATGACTGGAGAAAAAATATGTTTATGAAAGGTTACAATATAATGTCAAGCCAAGATTATAGAGGTCTTTTATATAACCTTGTGTAATAATGAGTCCCACACAATCATTTCATTTGAGAGTTCTTGGCTGGAGAATTAACCTCAAAGCATGATAAAGACAAGACTCTTCAAAATAAGAATACAACCCAGAAACTATATAGATAAATCAAAATATTTTCTATCTAATATCTGAATATCATTTTTCTCACTATTTCATGAAGTCTAGAAAGAACAGTGGTAGCTAATATTAAGTTACCTTAAGAGACTTGCATTTATGTTCTTGTTCCACCTATTTGATCTTGAGCAAGTGACTTAAGATGAAATTTTTGAATATATGAAGATAAACTCAGAGACAATTAGGAGGTATGAGTCTTGCATCTTAAAAAATCTGAAGAACAAATGCATGCAGAATTTGCAGCTGAGGAATTTATAGTGCTGAAGAGTCCAACAGCTGCCCCTGAATGCATCAGGTCTAGAAGCAACAAAGCCATGCTCAAGAAATCCTCTATTCAATGTGAAAAATCCTGCTCCTCAAGAATATTTGTTCAAGAACAATATAAACTTGATTTCAGATGAAATTTTTTACGATTTTTAGATCCAGATTTGGAAAGAGGTTATTGCCCTGTTCCTATAAAATTACCTTTTTTGTTCAACTTGTTTAGGAAGTCTGAACTGTGACATCTGAGTCTGATCTACTTCTGCACCTGAAGTCATACTCCAAATATTTTATAGAGTAACCTCTAGTTACTCAGATCTCTCATTTCTGAAGGAAGTGAAATAGCACCTTCCAGAAATGCCTTAAATGTTCTCAGACACTGCTAAAGAGAGGCAGTAAATAGCTAACATAACTGTCACATTTATGGCAGGCTATAACAAATTTGAAGGATTTAGTCCATATAATTAATCTGTACCTGATATTCCACAACTAGGTTTAAATGTTTTTTAGGGCAAAATAAAATATCTGAGGCAAACATGTCACCCTTTCAATTTTGCTCCAGATGAAAATTTTACCTGTTTGTGAAATTTTTCAGTAATTTTACTGTGCTGCTTGATTATAGAGTGTAGCAGTAAAGATAGCAGAATTTAATCTCTTTTTTAAGAGTAGACAGTAAAGAAACTATCAAACCTACTCCACCAACATCACCACCATCACCAACCCCCTCACATGCACACATCTGCAGTCTGCCAGCTTACAGTGCTAATATTTACCACCATGACTACCAACCCCAAGAGATATGTCAAACAAAAAGTAAGCAGAGGCTGGTGATATGTCCATTTGAATGTGCAAACATGTTAAAAGAAAGTCTGCACTTCAAAGGAGTCTGTCATGGTGAAGTCACCAGCAGGACTTCAGCAATGCAATTTTTATAAATGAGTGCCCAGTAAGCTAATATGCTTTTTGAATACAAGTCTTTTGTGCCAAATGATAAAGTACAATCATTATCAATCTGGTAAAATGAATGAACTTTCAACAAGAATTGACGGTGCATAATGTGTACACACTTTGTCAGTGCTGCACATGGCACAAAGGAGAGTTATCTGAAACAAATCCCTCCTGTAAAGGAAGAATAGGAATCAGTAAATATATAAAGTGGCTATCACACAGGGTGATAACGTTTATGATGTGTCGATTGTATTGTGTGTAATATACAGGACAAATGAATTTCATATGGGTGAGTGTTTATTGTCCACATGTGCACCAGCAGGCAGGGTAGCTTAAGAAACTTCATGCTGAGACAGCTCCCATCTTCTACCTGTACATGAAGCAGATTTTATTGCTATCTAATGGAATTTCCACTTTCTGGTTCTTTCAATCAGAACTAAACTCAGTCTCGTTTTATGGGAAAAAAAAATCTCAAATCTGCACTAGCTTTGATGTTGCAAGTTTGCTTGTAGTGACAACAAAAGGAGAAAATAAGTCAGAATTGAGTCCTTGAGAATTGAGTACAAAAATCACATGCAACATTCTGATGTAGGAAAATCAGCATAACAACAGACTTATTTGGCATATCTAAGATAAAAGATTTCTACAAGTTCTCTATCCTACAACATCGAGCAGTAATAACTTAAATAATATGATTGCATTTCCTGTGAAAAAATAGGGGTTTTTATTGCAAACAACACTAATGTATGAATATAAAATTTGAAATCTACCTGATTCAGGCTTCTGACCCCAGCAGGGACCTGTGCAAACATTTTAGAGGAAATGAAAGAATTCAGCTACTGATAAAAAAACCCCATGTCTATAGGTCAGCAACTTTAAGGAAATATATACAACACAATAAAAAATGCCAACAGCTATAACTCATATTTTGTCACATTCTCTCATCCACTCAAAAGCAAATAATGTCGTACTCAAAAGCAAGTATGTCCAAGACAACTATGTTATGAATAAGGAGTAGGTGCAAGTTACTTTAGGTTGTGTAGTTGATTTACTGAACTGTCCTATTTTCATTTTTCTACATTCAGAGACTCCACGTGCAAAAATCTGATGGCCTACTGTACCTGTGAATTGAATTCTACAGATGTGTAGAAATCTCTGTGACTTCCTTCAGTGAGAATAAATCAATAAAGATGATTTCATGAGATGGTGTATGTACATCAGCATATGATTTAATTACTACTTTTTTCTATTTGTTTGGGACTGTATACCATTGTGTAAGTAACACAGTTAAAACACCATTTCCTGATAAAAGAAGGATGTTGATATTATCCCTATCTTTAAAAATTAAATGACTTTTGTTCTATTCAGGAACTCTGGATGAATAGAAATTGTAGAATTGCAAAGAGATGAAATCCGGGGAGATAAATTATTTGATATATATGGTAATTAGGTGACATTGTGATAAGAACCTTAGCAACATGATAGATAGACTTTGCAATACAATGTTTCACTGATATTTTTTCTGCATACATGCTCATTCTTTCCTGTTCAGAACAATATTCAGCTGCTAATCTCTTTATACATGTACTTGTTCTTTGCCCTTTTGGTCTCATTCAGAGCCACATGAATCACTCCCCTTCCAGTTCACGTAGCATTCTATGAACATTTCTGATGGTTCAGCTAGCACACAAATCACAGGCAATAAATATGTAAATTGTTCATTTTCATGTCAACACGACGCCTTCAATAGACTTTTCATGCACAAAGAAAGTTGCTGGAAGTTGTGCACCTTCTAAGAAATGAAGCATGACTAGGAGAATTTTACCCTGGTTATTGATAAAATCAATATAAATCATTAAATATTTTGCTACTATTTGCAGATGCAAGTATAAAAATTACAGGATGCATGGAAAAAAATGTATTGTCTCAGGGAAAAAAATTATACTTTAAAATTCATATAGTAAACTTCTGTTGAAAATAATATGTGCAGTTGGAGGCATTGAAATCTGAGCTTCAGAGAGCAAAGAAAGGAATTTAAAGAAAATAGTTAATTTGGGAGGTGATGCACAAAACCAACCTAAATATGAAAAATTATCCATAACCAAATTATACAAGATCATTTTACTTAGTATTAATGCTTTCATTTTTCTTATTCATCTGTCCTGCTTGAAGGCAACTGTGCAACCCTTATGGATAAAATTGTCCTAAATTCACCAAAGTAATTGTCTTTCCTCTTGATATAGAATATTACAGTGCTGAGGCCAGATATCTAGAGGTAAAAGCATATTTTCTTCAAAACACTGCACCCAAAAAATTCTTAAATACTGCACCTATCTTCACACCCACCACCAGAAGTAAACTTACCAAAAAATCACAGGCCAGTTCAGAGGGGACTTGTCTACAGTTCATTTTTTAATGCTGAACTTTAAAATATATGCCATTTTCTATTCCATTTTACAGCATGGCCAGTTTATAGTTTAGGGCTGCTTTATATGTTTCAGTTGTCCCTTTTGTAATCACAATGTTGAATTTGGAACAGTTTCAGATTATACACTTTATATCAAATTTTCTTTAAAATACCTTGATTTTTAGACCTTTGGACATCTATCTTGAATATTAAATAACTACCAGATGCTCAGCAGTCATCATTTCCACAGCCTTCCCTGCTTGCTGTGTCGCATTTTACCTCCCATGTCTCCGGACCCTGTCTCACACAGGCTGACTCGGTGTCATGTTAAACAGTTTTGCTGCTGCTGAGCTGCCTTTCCTGCCCTGCACTCTGTGTGCAGCACTGATTGCTACCGTGCAGACCTATTTTTTGCTGTACAGCCATGTTCATGCCTCAGTGATTTCACCTTCACAGCCTTTACTAATGGATGACTGTGCAACCATAGTAATACGGTAGGTAAGGCAACTGCTTTCTGTCTCAAAAGTGTACAGTTGCTGTCTTTCTCTCTTAATCTGAGGCACTGTTCGACATAGTATTTCGCAGATACCAATATCATTTGGTGTGCCCATGCTCAGTTCTCCTTGCCAGCATGCTGAGCTCCTACAGCAATTAGTAACTGTCGCTGCATGTATTAATTTCATAAGATAATGTCAGATCTTTGGTATTGGCTAGTAGTGGGGGTTTCAGACATATTTTAAAGAAAGACTTTGCACAGGAAAAATATGTTAATAAGCATGTAAAATGTGTCTTCCTTACTCCTTTCCGTTAGCACAAAGCTTGTTCTCGAAAGAATGACTGTTTACATTTATGGTTACTGAGTGTATGGTGTTGACACAAGCAATATTCTCCAGTACTTATTCCTGTGGTTTATTTTTTAGTTGGAAATGTTCCTAGAGTCCAGCAGTTTGGGGACTGACTTTAGAATTAAATTAATGATTGGATGCCTTTTGAAGTTTGGGCTAAATTTCACAGAATGTCTCCTTTTCACAGGTCAAGGTCTAATTTCTCCATCATTCTGCTTCCTGTGATGTCATTTTCCTCTCTTACCTAAATTAAACCTTTGGGATTCTGAGAATCTCATATTTTATATTGAAAGAAGGCAAGCAGCAACAGGATGAGAGGACAAAGTCTTAATCTGTACCAGAGGAGGTTTAGGTTGTATATTAGGAAGAATTTCTTCACAGAAATGGTGATTAGAGATCATAATGGACTTTGCAGGGAGGTTGGTGGAGGCTCTATCCCTTCAGGTGTTTAAGAAAAGGCTGGATGTGGCACCTAAGCGTCATGGTCTGATTGACATGGTGGTGTTTTGTCATACATTGGACTTGATGATTTTAGAGGTTTTTCCAGCCTGATTGATGCTGTGAAAATGTCACACACGATTGTTTTCTAAAACATCTACGTTGATTTCCTGTTATCTTTTAGACTATCTACTAAATTGTTAGACTATCTAATGTCTATAAAACCCTTCTGAATGTGTGGTGATTTCTCTGACATGTATTCTGGTGCTGACTTTTGGTATCAGCCCTTCAACCTGTGCCATGAATCTGGAATAACTCAATCCCCTCACTATCCAGAAAGGTTGAGTAGAGTCTCAGTTCTGACTTTTGTCAAGCACAGATTTCAAATCCAGACTTGAACAAACCTATTAAAGTCAAATAGGACCAGAATTTGCAATCAGATTCCAGATGTTTCCTTAAAAAGCAAACATAGACCATGATTTTATTTAATAGAAACCTGCATGGAAATTGTAATGCCTAACTGTTAGGATAATAGTTTGAAACTGTCATTTTAACATATTTTAAAGACATGTAAATTCTTTTTAAATTGCTTGTAAAAAATACTCTCATTTAGTGATTTTATCTGCTACTGTAAATACTAAAATCTTACATGAAAATTGAGTTTTATGTTCTTGACAACTGATGCTCTCAGAAAATGCCATAGAACATGGAGTTCACAGCAAAAGGAATAAAGAGATGTCAACAATTCATTGTTAATAAATACCTCACAGATGTTCTTCCAACTGTAAGTAGTAGCAGGTATCAAATGTTCAGCTGGCCATATGACAGAAAGCTGAAAATGCACTTCTGGCTCTCATACAGGCAACAGCACATAACAGCTGCTGGTGCCTGGCTGGTGGTGTGTGATGAAACCATGATCTAGAGGATATCAGTTCTGACATACAGTAGGAGACAGAGAATACTCAGGACAGTGTTTATGAGCCTGTTCAGCCTGCCAGCTCCTGAATAATTGGCCTCTCAAGAGAGCTGGCGCTGGCTATACTTGCCTTTCATTAATTGAGATGCCTTCCAATTTATGTTTACTGACAGATTATTTTCTGCTTAATTGATGACACTGACCACATGCCTTTGTTTCACACCTCTTTTTGTTACATGTGGATGTATTAGCATTTTAGCAACTTGTTGCAGTACCTAAATCCATGCACTATGGTAAAGAGAGAAATGTCTGGTCTATAATGGTGAAGGCGAATCCCAAAGAGTTCTTGGTTTCATTCCCAGCTTGTCTGGAAAAAGTGTGCATTGGTGCAGAAAACCCTCTGATAACTGAGTTTTTCTGGAGGCGTTGAGAACCTGTAATGTCCATTGAAAGGTTGTCATCAATCTTTTTGAAACTGTTGCTTATTTGAAAAGAAGACTTATGAATTGTTGCAGACATGTTGGCTTGAAGACATTGTCTTGATGGTCTCAAGACTAGATAAATAGTCAAGAGACTATCTATAAGACCCGTGGAGAATGAATGTCAGAGTAACATTTCTAAATATTAAGGGAAGAGGTGGTCTGGAAGTAACAATGAATTTAGCAAGGCTAAATCATGTCTGGCTGACCTGATTGCTTTTTATAATAAATTATAAGATTTTGGGACAAGGAGAGACTAAAGGATATCACCTACATTTACTGCAACCAGGCTTTTGACACTTAGCTTCCACAATGTTTTATATGATTTAGAGCACCACAGTGGGAATGGAAGGCCAGCAGTTAGACAAAAACCTGGCTGGATGGCTGATCTCAGGGAGCCTTGGCAAATGGGTTGTATGCTGCTTAGAACCTGGTAAGACAATCGTGCCCATACTGTGACGTCTTGTTCAACAACTTCCCCAATGGCCAGGGGGAGGGAAAGGAACATTTTCTTCTCATGCTGGCTGGTGACACAAAACCAGGAAAGCTGGTCACTACTGGAGAGCAGGGTTGCCATCCAGAGCAACTGGGTCATGCTGCTGGAATGGACCTTGTGCAGTTCAGCATGGAGAAATGCCAAGCCCTGCTTCTGGGAAATCAGAGCCTCAGGCAGAGCGGCAGTCTAGACATGGCCTGCCTGGGCAGCAGCTCTGCAGAAAAAGCCCTGTGACCCTTGGGGACAGTGAGCACATCCTGGAGCTGACAGGAGCCACCCTGGGGCTGGCAGCATTTGGCACTGCAGGCACAGGAACTACTGAAAATGGCATTTGTTCTCTGATTAGTAGCAGATTGTTTGCCCTGGAAAAAATAGCAGTAATTTACTTATGCTTACTTAAATGTATATTTATCTTGTCTGTGACTCCTCGTCTCAACTGGTAAGAACAAAAAGTACATTTTTCTGCTTTAAACAGAGAAGAAAATAGTCTTATTTTCCAATGCCCCATATCTATGAAAGACAAGGAAAGTGTTTTTAGGTACTGCTTTGGAAAGGACACTATCTAAACAGCAGGCTGAGACCAGAGTTAGGAGGCTGGTGAGGTTCCACTGGGAGGAAGCAGCAGCATCAGTTAAAGAAAGTTGGAAGCAGGAGAGGCTGAATGCCAGAATTGCTGAACATTGGAATAAAAGGGAAACAAAAAATGATGCAGGTGAGATGACAGATAACAAGACAGATTTCAGCAGGATCTAAAAGCATGTAATTGGCTTCTGACAGAGGGAAAAAATAAAAGGTTCCTCTTTCCCTTCCCCAGATGCTGGTTTTGCCCTCATTTAAATTGACCATTAGTAACAGCATTTTGTGCAATTTGTTTATGTTTGTTAAAGAAGGAGTTCTCTTAGTAGCTACAAGCCTATTTTGTAACCTTATAATCCTGTACAGTTGGTGTCTGTAGTGTAGACTCTGAATGTCTGTAAATCTAATTTGTGAGCTTTACTGCTGTAATAAGCTATACCGCCCAAGAGCATAGACTGAATACAATTTGAAACAAAGAATGAATATTTGAATGTAGAAGTCAGACCTAGCTTTGAAAAATGCCCAAAGCTTGTTGGGGTGAATGAAATTCCATTTCTTGCAGGTCTGTAAACAATGAAGAGTGCTTATTTAAGCAAGGTACTTACTTGTCTTGTTTCTAACTTACTCTCCCATATTAGCATCCACTATATTATCATCAGGTACAAGCTCGATGCAGAATGTAGTCTTGAACCATAGTCATCTGCTTTTCTTGTTTAATGAGCATCTGTATATGGTTGAAGAAACGGAGATATGTAATTTTGGGAACCAGCTAATTTTAGTTAACTTATTGGAATATAAATTGCCAAAGTATTGCACATTTTATTTATAAGATACAGTTGCCTAGTAAAATATATTTTCTCTAGGGACTTTGTCTGGATTAGAACAGAGATGTGAGTGTTGCCAGAATGCATTTTAGATGTCTGGACATTGGCAAACATGCTGTCAGAGCACAGCTAGCTGACAGTCTGGAAAGCATGGAGGTAATGCAATTTTCCACAGTAGCCAGATTTTGCTTCCAAAGTAGTAAGTTAAAATTAACTCCTACAATTTCATATTTAATGGAGATTTGCTATTTTAAGTGCTAATATTTTGAAAAGAGAATTGAAGATAGTGAAAAAAAATTGAGTGTAACTTTTATGTTTCAGTAATTTCATTTTGAAATAAATAGATATAAAGAAAACCTTCCAAGTCTGAATAAGGGACAAACTCTTCCTGGAATATACTGGAAAAAGTAGAGGATAAATTTAAAAATATGAAATTTCTAAATATATGAATTTTCCAGACCAGCTTCATCACGAGACTATAAATCTGCATGCCTTGATCTTGTACTGACAAGGAAGGCTGTATCCGCCTCTGTTTTACTAAAAGTAAGCTAAAGCAATTTTGATTAACAAAGGCTGTGAAGTGTCACAGAGTTAATGGCATCCTGAGAGGTAGGGCATATCAGTTAGATTTAACTCCTCTGTGGAAAGTAGTTCATAAATAAAATCTCAAGATCTCCTGACAAAACATTTTCTAAGAAAAGTAAAATTATAGGTGTATTCTTGACAGTAAAATTTATACTAGAAGCAGTAAAAAGAACTTTATTAACATAAACAAGTCAAGTATCCTAATCCCTCTCAGAACTCCTATGCTTCTCTATAAGATGAACTCTGGAAAAGAGAGTTATCTTGCATATAATTTAGTCTTGGAGGAGACCCTTGACAGCATCTTTTCGAACAATACTTTCTCTCAAAAGGCATTGAAAGGGTTTGTGCCACTTCTCATGGAATGCAGTTATGGCAACGGTTGAATTTCATTGTAGTTGTGTAGGAAAAAGACAATGGAAGTATGCATGGAAAGAGTTATTTTTTTTGGGTTAATACACAGATTCTCAATTATTTATTGCATTTCATGAAATTTGAAGGGCATTAAATGAAGGCAGCAGTACTGGCTCCTGTATCAGGTTACTGTCTGACACCCAAATAACAGAGAGAGACCACTTCTTCATGTCTTTGCCACCACACGTTGTATGGCTGGTGAAAGCTGTCAATAATTGCTGGGTTTTTTTCCTTCCTGAATGCTCATAGCCTACTTCTAACAGTCCTGGTAGTACAGAATCAATAGCTTAGCGCCAGTAGCCACGGCAAAACTGTTACCATTATTGTGTTTACCCTGGATCAGGTTACACTCTTTCCTCCCAAAGCCACTAAAAGTTCCACACAGCATCTCCTTGGCAAGTTCTTTCTGTCTTCTACAAATATCAAATAGCTTTTCCAGCTTTTTCCGCTCCTTGGAGGATGCTGTGGCTGAGAAATAAATTGAGGGAAGAGCAGGTAATGAGGTAAAATATTGCCTAGTCTTGTATAAATGACATCAGGACACCAATTCAAAATACCAGTGATTGTTGAATTGGCACCCTGACCTGCTGAAACTGGGGGGGAAAAAGCCCCCAGGAGGAGAAATGGACAATGAAATACTTTGGGGTTACTATGATTGTAATGAATACACCCTTGCCAGGTGTCTCTTCTCAAAGTAGGCACACAATCTTGTGTTCAGCATGTCAAAGACAAAACCATGAAAAGGTATGATTTTATATAGACACATTTATTCTACCCTTTAATTAATCAACAGAATTCATCATTTTTTTACTTCAACTCATTCACCACTTCTCACTTTGTTGTGTCATTAAATATGACATTTCCACATTTGGAAAAAAATGTCAGGCTATAACTCTGCATTGTACCGCCTCTACTAAATAGAAATCATGATTGACAGCTTGAGTCCCAGAAGGAATAATTTTCAGTAAATAGGAAATACATAGTGTTCATTATTGGCTTTAAAATAGCTGGGAAAAAAAGTGAAGTGAAACAATTTTCATGTTTCTGCTTCATGTATTGTTAATCCTGTCTCTATTACTCAACATATGCCTTTTTTCTTTTTCCCCAATTATTTTTAACCTTGCAGCTCATGGTATGGTCACTGCAGAAAAAAAGATAAAACAACAAATTTACCACAGTTGGGCTCAAGTAGAAAAGCTGTCTTACTTACTAAAGTAAATATTTTGTTAATCACTTGTCTGTTCTTAAGAGATGTATTAGTAGAATTATTTTTGAGTGCAGAGTCAGTGGGCAGGTTAAGAGTGTGATAGCTAAGAGATTTTAGAGAAGAGGGTTTATTACAGTCACTGCTTCTAGTTCACAGCCATTACAACTCTTCCTGTAAGACATTTATTCATGACACATTTGGGGTTCTTCTGTTATTAATAAGCAAGAGGAAGAACAACTCTGAGATAAACACCAGTAAAAATTATTGTTTCAATGATTGATAAAGATTTGAGCCTAGATTTTTCAGGTTTGCATATCTTCTTTTAGTCAATAAATCCATAGTAACTCCAGGGAGTAAGGCATTCTTCAGAGTAGCACCTTTAAATGAGAACTGGTCTTCCTTTGGTAACAATGAAGGGCTAGAATTATGGGTCAAGTTCACTGCTAGTAAAAAAGCCCCACATAAGAGAACATCGGCAATGTAGAACCTCTTTGTTTAACAGTAGAATTTGAATAAAACTGGTTTATTTTGTCAAATCCCTTAAGAAGAAATAGCAAGGAATTGTCAGTTCCCTAAAACTGTCATGGAAAGAAAGGTTTTTCTCTACCATTTAAAATCTTGATTTCTGAAAACCAGGGTCATATGTATAAAGCAGTTATAAGGAGTTGAATTAAAAAAAAAAAAGTCAATAACTTTTGTCAATATTTGGAAGAGACTAAACATTTTAAAATTATATCAAACATTTTCAAGGAAAAAGCCATTTTGATATAATAATAACATACATTGCTTAGAAAATGTAATTCAGTACCAGGGGTGGGTTTTTCCCTTTCATTTTTGCATCAGGAAATTGTCAAAGAGCAGGTTTTTTCACAGGGAAGTTTCTATTTTGATGATTTGATGAGTTTTTTTTTTTTAAATAGGATTGCCTGTAAAATTCCTCATCATCTCCACAGCTGACACTGCAGTTAAAGACTAAATTCTGCCACTTAGACAAAGCTTCCCACTGTGATCCTTTGAGGGGAGCACAAGTTGCTCCACCAGGCAGCCGTGCCTCAGTGAGGTGCTGGAGTGTGGAGTGATGGCCTAATCCCCTCCCCTGCTCTTTGCACCTTGAGGCTATTCAGAGCTGTAAGAAGTACCTATACCATAACCACATTTATGTGGACTTTTTCACCTATTCCAAAGTCCTGGCTATCACCAAGCAGATTTAGTGACACATATTTTCACATGCTCCAAAGCTGCTTTGCAGTGTCACTGCAGAAACATAATATTAACAAGCAAGAAAATTTCACAGGCAATCAAGATCCTGCACTTCCAGCATTTCTTTTATTTACAATAATGCTGTTTTACTTGTAGTTAAGCTCTACCAGGAGTTCATCTTGAGCATTAATTTATCCTTTTTTTCAAAGTCAATGTACATTAGCACTTGCATCCCCTGTTTTTTGTCAATATTGTGGGTCATGCAACACTTAATGAAAAATAAATTGTGCCCCTTAATTTCAGTAGATAACTCCCATAAATATAGAAATAGAAGAAACTCATATTTCTTTGTAGGGGGTATTCAAGATATAGACTTGCTCTGAAATTTACTAAGACATTTAGACAAACTTTAGGGAGTCACAGGGTTAAATTATCAGCCTTCTAAATTTGGGGGCAACTGCACTGAAAGAGGCCAGCCCATGACTCTTTGTCACATACTCACTAATATCTTTCCACCTGTGCATAGGACTGTTTGTGCTACTGTACACTCAACTATAATAAATGCAACATTTATCATCACATCACAGAGTAATTCTCATGGCTGTAGGTATGAAGAAATCTATTCTGTTGAAAGGAGAAATTGTGAGTACAGTATAAAAGGAGTTCAGGAAGAAATGTATGTCACTATAAACACCACTTTCAAGATTATGTATTGTCTGATCTCCTTCAGACATGTGAAAAGACAGGAATAAATGCGACCATTATAAACTACTGAATAACATATCTCTTCTAAAAGTTTTGTATTAATCATCCAGTCCTTAGAAATCCTGGTAACAATATTTTTCTTTTCCATTATATATATATTTTTATATGAAGTATCATTGACAAACATTGTTTAGCTAGAAACCCAATGTCATTTCTCTGAATTACATAAAGGTAAAAAGAATATAGGAGGATACAATCTGAATCTGAAGTCTTTGTTCTACATGAAATTTTCCATAGCTCAGTGCAGTATTGCTAAAGACTGGTATACCTATGTTATGCATCTGGATTCCAAACAAAAAATAGATGTCATTATTATATAAAGGAAATATTTAACAGCAATGTAGTTGTCACTTCTAACATACCATTACCTTACCCTAAGTAACAATAAACTGGTAGAAGCAGGATTTTAAAAATCTATATCTTTTAAAATTCTGAACTGTAAAAAGGCAGTCATTTAGCAGTAGAATTAAGAATGCATCTCTTGAGATTCTTTATAGATTAGTTAAGAAAAGTTTTCACTGAACTTGGGATAGTATGACAAACTACATTTCACAAAATATCTGTGAAATATACCATCTCCCATCTCCTGGTGCTGAAAAATGAAGTGGAGATTGAGTTTACCCTCAGCTCTGCAATTATATACTTGTGGATATATTTCAGTTTTTCAGTGAAAAACCAGGGCCACAAAAGAGATAAAATCACACAGGTTATTCTGGTGTGAGGACCAAGAGATCCACATCATGGTGAAGAGCATGTTTGTGTCTGTCTTGTAGCACTAGTACGATCCATAAGTCATAGCTGCTTTTTCAGATGGCATTGTTGAATGACCTGGCAGTCATTTTGTGGGTAAATAGAAATTTTGGAGTCTGAGATGGCATGGCTTTCCTATTAACTAAGCAATTGGTCCTTGAGTTAAATAGCAGGGGCAACCAAGAGCTGTGTTTCAACTCTAGAGTTTTAGATTTCATTAAGCCACATTTTGATCATGCTGCTCTATCCACTCAATGAGAAAGAAAATAACATAAGAATTTTTCTTTTCAAGTATAAACATAGTGTGGAAAGGTTTCTCTGTCTTGCCACTGAAGTCAGTGTGAAAAATTAAACAATTTCTTTGCTGTTGCAGTATCTTGAAGTAGAAGTATTGAAATATAGTCTTAATTTTTACTTAACCCATATACTAAAAGAAAACAACAGTATCTGGTGTGATTTTTTAAAAAATTGTTGTCTCTGAAACTTGGCATTTTTTCTTCATATTTTAAATATAAATAATTTATGTTGAAAAATAAATGCAATCAATTCTCTGAATTAAATTATTTGGCCCTCATGTTCTCCCACCTTTAATACATCTTTTGGGTCTCATATCTTGTAATTGTCCATAATATGGTTATGTAAAAGCCAGGAGTATTGACAATCCTTAAAAATTGTGTCTGTGTTGCGAAAGTGTCTATTTTCCCACATAGACTATCATGAATAGTCTTTCCATGGAGAAACTGAAATTTCTGGCTCCCTCTGATGGTCCTCTTTGGAATGATGTATTCATAACTACCCCTTCAGATACAATATTCCATTTAAATTTGTTCATAAGTCATTCTTGGATATGAATAGTATGGCTCCATTCCCTTACTTTTCTTCTCTTTTTTTGAGAGACTTTTTTGAGACATTTTTAAACTTTGGTATATGACTTGCCAGACAGCCACTAGCAGATCTCTAATACTTTATGTTCTTAAAATTGCAAATTGGTATTCTAGGGCTTTCTCCTTCCAGGTTTCCATAGCAACTCTTGTAGAGCTTATTCATTAGAAAGAGTTCTGTTTAATTGATCTCCTAATGTATTGCTTAATAGTAACTGTTAAGCAGTCTTTTGTTTCCAGGTCATATTTAGGGTTCACATATTTGCATAAAAGCATTTCATTAGCTGAAACCAATCATTATTAGTAATTTTCTTTTTTTAGTTTAAAATAACTAAACCGTCATTGAGATTTTCTGAATAGCAAATATTTACATCTTGCTGAATGGGTTTTCTCTGTGAGCCTGGGTGCTTTGTTTCTCTGAGCAGCAAGAAAATTACAGAGCTTCAAAATGTTAATCAGGGAAGACAAAAAGAAAGTGGTTTTTTTACAATTGAAATGAAAATGCACAGTGATGATAACCATAGGCCACAGGCAATATTTGATGACGAAGTTGAAATGGATAAATATCCTTTAAAAATCACAGTAATGCACTGCCCAACTTGAATACATTGGGATTTTTTTCTATTATTCATAACAATAATTTTCTGACAGTTTAGGGTATGAAAGTTTAAATCCGCAAACAAATCCTTTTTTTTCCCCAAAGTGATGCTGTCCAAAACCCTTTCCACTTAGACTAGTTCTTCTTATTATTATTTTTATGGTCAAATACATTAATTCTTTTGGTTCTGCTATTGCAGAGTTGTTTGCAGAGTTTTCTGCTGGTTTTCAGCCTACTGGGATACATGAATGTCAAACAATTCACCCAGAGTCATAGAATGAATTTTAGTCTTGGAACAAACATTTAAATTCTCTCTGGATAATAATAACTATAATAAAAAAAAAAATTAAAAAAAAAAAGACAAACAAAATATATATATATATAGTTGAAGTAAGTTTAGAAAAATAGAGCTAGCCTATCAAACTTCCTCAAACATGGATAGAAAATATACAACATACAGGTAAATTCATGTTATACATACTATGTACCTGACTATAATTCATAATGATTGATTATAATTATCCTAAGTACATATTCTAAAATTAGATTTTTCATTCTCTTTTAATCATTTTTCTGTTTGTTTGTTTTTCCTCGTGCTTGGAACTTGTAGTTTGTTTACAAACATGAGTCTTAAGTTTGATTATTTTGCTCTATTGGGTCTTCAAAAATGAGATCTGTAATTCTCAAGCACTGAACTTCAAGACCTATGAAAACAAGAAATAGGGGATGATTTCTGATTAATTTCCTAGACTCATAAAGCATATTTTTTTTTTTTCAGATCTCAAAACAAACACAAGCAGTTGTCCCTCTGAGTGTTACATGCACAGCTTGAACAAAAACCACAATATTGGGAAAATAATTGAGGAGGTCAATACTTAAAATGAAAGGAAAGGTATTGTCTTTAAACTTTTATTTCCTAATAAAATACTGACTAAAATTGCTGCTGTTATTGTATGTATTTTGGTATCATTGTGAAGTTTTCCAGAAGGGAGAAAAATGCATTTAATATTAATGATAAAACATAGTTCAAACTTGGTTCCTGACTCATAGCTTCATGTTTTTAGCTTTACTGAAACGATACTCATTAATACTTCTTGTATTAAAGATTACTTTCAAAAAAGAAGTGCCTCTAAAAGAAAAGTTACTTGATTGAGGTTCTAGGAGCTCCAAATATCTGGATCTATTTTCCATTATTTTTTTTTTTACATTTTGTAAAATGTTAGTATGAATAAAAGTTGTGCCAAAAATGTTCCTGAGAAGCTTTTTTTTTTTATTATATGTAACATAAGGCAGAGTAAGCATGAACCTCAAGACATTTCAAGATTGGCAGTAATCTCTTGGCTACAAGGAAGTAACCTGTGGTTTCCAGTACTATTCATTTCAAGGGGTTTATTTTCTCTCTGAAGCTCAAAAAACTACTTCCATTTTGCTTTTTGACCCTATTGAAGCCCATTAACTGTACTGGTCGGGACTCTCTAACTGTAACAGGAGTTAAATTAACTTGGTCACATACAATAAATATTATACACAAGGGCAGCTAAATGTGGGTGAGAACTGAGTCCCACAGACTATGAATCTATAGAACAAGTGTTTCAAAAGGAATATGAAGTCTTACCCATAACAGTAACTGCTCCGTACTTCCTATGAAGCTACCTAGAACTTGATTTTCAGTTATAAGCTCTCAAACACATCATCATTTCTTGCACATCAAGAGTAGTTCATACTTGGAATTTTTTTTCTTTTATCCTATTACTTTGCATGCAAATACCAAGAGGATACGTATTGTGCCAGAAACCTTTGCAGTCTGTGCTTACACTTGACTATTTAAACTCTTGAAATAAGGGTCTCAATAAATAAAGCAACTGCAACTGAGAAATCCAGTATGATACAGTACAATCTGAAATTGAATCTATGTCCTCTCATTCTTCCTCCTGTAAATGACACTGTCTTAGCTTACTTCATCTGCTTCTGTTTTTTTCCAAGTATTTCAAGTATTCCAAGCAATACTTTTCCAAAGTTTTTATTTAGCCCTGGCATTGATCCTTCTACCTGTTAGTTGTGATTAAGGCTGCTGCTCTAATAAGGTTTTCTAAATAGGCATCCATGTTGATCAAACACTCAGGTTTGTGCTACTGTCTAGAGTGCCAATTTGATGACAATCTTTTCTCTACCTTTTCTAAGGGTTAAATTATAATTTCTTCATGGAGAGGACTAAAACTCCACTACTGGCAGTTTCCATTCAGACCACAATGTTAATTTCTATACATTCACAAGGTGACAATATGTTGCTTGGGTAAATTGGACCTCCTGTGATACAGTGACTGGTGCACCTTCCATGCAAGGCTTCAGAGTTACCATTGCCATCAATAAAAAAGGTAGGGATTTCAGTTGCATACCTAAAACTATACAATATCTTGCAACATGTATTAAAGTAATATCTGCTCTAATTCAGCCAGACATCACTTCAAGCATTTTTGCTACTGTTTTCTCCTTTTTGTCACAAAAAAAAAAACAAAAAAAAAACCAAAAAAAACCAAAAAAACAAACCCACAAACTTGAAGGAAATTGTTCCTTTTCTCAGTGTTGCTGTTTTATAGAAAAAACAATAAAATTATCAGCTGTGGGTTTTTTTAGAACACCTTTCTAATTAATACCTTAATTGCATTGCTGGCAGATTATGCAGTTTTTACTAATCAATAAAAAAATGATCCTCATAATGAGATTATGCAAGAAGCAACTAATCATTGTCTTGTCATCCATCTTGAACATTGTTTCCCATTATTAAAATTCACAATACTCAGTAGGATCCTCAATAATATTTTACAGCTCTAGTGTATATTACAGCATTGATGTTTTCACTGTTGACTGTGGTTTAATTTCCTTGCTAGCTGTAGCATTCTGAGTGGGATTTTGGACGCAAACTGGAGTAAATCAGTATGAGCAACATCCACCACAGTTACTTAGTGCATTTCTCCGTGGAGGCTACAGATGTTTGGAGCTATAATCATGTCCTGTAAGTGATCCCAGTCTGGGGTTGAAAGACAGAAAGGTGTTTTCCACTTAATTGTCTGCAGCAAGTATGCAGGCAATATGGTGCAGATGCCCTCAAGTAACATCTAACATGGCCAACCTCACAGAGAAAGTCAGGCTGTGCATGCCCATCCAACAGCCAACACAGCAGGGGCTGTGTGATTTAAGCCAGCCTGAACTGGGTATTCTCACCCAAGCCTAGAAGTAGCAGGGATCCTGGGTGTGTGAGGTTTCCTGGATTGTGCATGGTGTAATGGTGGGATCGGGAAGCCCTGCAGCCTGCTGCCACCAGCTGGGGCCACCATGTTGGCTCCCAGCCTTCTCTCCTTGGCTGTGTCCTGCTGGCCATGGAACAGGAAGGTTGTGTGAACCATTAACATTAAATTTACTTGTGATGGAGAGTAAGATTTTATCTGAGCCCATTTAATCATACACTGCCACTTTCATCTCGGACTGTGGCAGCCTACCAGCTGAAGCATGCTGAGAAGGTAATCTTTTCAAATACAAAAGTGATCCAATGTGATACATTCTCATCTAAGGGCAATAGACATTAGGAACATATCTCTTTATTTTACCTCTACTCCTCCTACACCTTAGCAGACTAATTTTCCATCCCAGAAAAATGTGTTTCTGATATTCTGACATTCCTGTAAAGGTAATCTAAGGGCAAAGGACCCTGCTCAGGAGAAAGGTGGCTTCTTGACCAAGACAAGTACTTGTCTGGGAAGTTGACAGCATGGGCAGCTTATACATAGAGTCATAGTGAAAGCAAACCAATGAAGTGCAAGTGCATTGTTGTTTACATTGGGCAGATTTCATGCTCCTACATTTTTATTATGTTTTACAATTAAACATGTTCCTTGGAAGCCACATCTTAAAGTTAAGAGGTAGAGGTTTAAAGAGAATACAATTCACAATTATTAAAGCAATTAGTGACAGCATTCAAATGAGAATTCAAAACCTTAATGAGCTTAAAAGCACAGACATTTCTGAGAAAAAAAAAATAGCATCAAAAATAGACAAGAAAATGCTGCGTATTCCAGTCCACCATATTAATTTATTTTGAGTAAAGGCTTTTTTATGCTCTTTTTCATAAGAAAGAAAGTCTACAGAAAACATTAAGGAACAGCAAAAAGTATTGCAATTTTTGTGACATACTAAGACCATAGCCTAATTATCTAACTTAAATATATCAGTGATGCTTCCAAATACTGCACAGACATAAAAAAACCCCAGTGTTGCATATCTGCATCCACCCTGTATTTTTGCTTTAAGCAAAGCAGTTCATGAAAAATTAATAAATATTACCAGGACTCCTATTACTCCTTAGCTAGCATCACTGTCGCCTGTCAAAAGCCCAGATTAATTTAGAATGAACAACTGACTTATCTGCTTCCAGGGTCTCAAGTGTTTCCAGTCTGCTTGCAACTTCCAATTTACCAGTCTTAGTTTTTTAAAAAATAAGGTCTAAAATAAGGTCTCATCTGATCCTCTGTCCTCTTGTCTTGCCCTGTTTCCTCAATACCACAATCTCCGTTGAAAAACACACTTAAGGTCACAGAGGATTAGAATTATAAAAGTATTTTCCATACCTTCCCAGGATTTCTCACACCTTTCATAGCAAACTACTGTTACTTGAGGTTTTGGGGTTTTTTTTTTCCCATGCTCTCTCAGTTCATTTGGGATACTTTCCTGATTTGTTTTTCATGGTCTGTACATTTAATTCAGGTAAATGACCAAGATAATCAGAATCCTACTCAATGTGAGGAGAATCCAGTGTCTTCTTCTTCCCTGGAATCAGTAAGGACCTCGTGTAGTGAACTTGAAGATAGGTCCAGTGTGCATCAAGGAGTTAGTGACAAATACAAATCTATTCCCTTCTCATAGTGTAAACTCTAATAACAACATTATTAAATGTCATCTTACAGACTCTTGGACACCATTTTTAGTGGCATCATAATGGACCAGCATGCCCTGGTCCAAAACGCCTTTTAGACAATAAAAAGAAATGAAAAATAAAGGAAAATTCTAATTGGCTTTGAAAAAAAAATGTGTAAGAAAAGACTTGAATCCTTGGGGTTCAGAAAACTTTACCTGTCTGCTGACAAGGTGAAAACTAATACCTTCACTTCTATTAAGACCCCATAAGGACATAAAGTGTCTTGGATAAGTAGCTTGGACTGAATTATCCAAACATTAACAGAAATACCTCTATAAATAGACCATTTTCAACTACAAACCTCAGTGTTTCAGTACATCTCACAGATAAGGTGTAAGATTCAGTCCAGGTGGAATATAATTGTGATCAGCTTTGGTAACTAAATGAAAAACCTTTGTGAGACTGGAAAAGATACACCCATTGGTTTTCAGGAACTGAGAGCAATGACAAACCAGCGACAGAAATCAGTTCCTGCAAATATACAGTGGTAACATTAGTCATTGTGGTCATTGTATCAAGCTAAGAAAAAGGTTAAAAACCATCTGTTAAATATATTAAGAAAACAAGGAAATGCACTTCCTTATGTGAAAATAACATTCCAGTGACCATTTTAGTTGATTAAAAAGTAAGTTTCAGTTGCAAAAAGTGATATCTTACAAGTACAGAGAGATATTTAATTTCTGCCCTTACCATTTAGAGCACCAACCTCTAAACTTAAATTTTTGAATTGAAAGTGTCAGCCATTAGAAGGCTAATGGTCTGACACTTCATACAAGGTGAAGAGAAATAAGAAGTGGAGTTAAAACACACTTTTTTTTTTTTTTTCTAAGTGAGAATAGATTTATAACTGGAAGATAACTATTCAAACTATATCTGTAAAAAAGGCTCTATTGATAGGTAGCTACTATAACATTTTTAAAAGAGAGTTCTACTGTGACAAATTTTTTCCACTATAAATAATAAAACTGAATTTTTTGAGACTGGAACTTGCTCTTCCCTAGGTGAGAACATTTCCAGGTGAAAACATTTTCTTTTCTTTAGTGATGAATTTCTGGCCAGTGAGGTCATGTCATCAGCTTAACTCGACAAAGTCCATGTACTGGGCATCTAAAGAAAGATGAGGGTCCTGTCAGGAAGACATAAACAAAACCTTAAGTTATTTCGAAGCTAGGGGAAGTCTGATATAGTGCTGAGAAAAGACAGAGAAATTAGTATAATAATTCAGGATTAGGTAGGATGAGATCTTTCTTTCCTAGCAAAACTAACAATCTTTCAAATGTGATTAGAATAAATTATTTTATTTCAAGCTTTAACCTACAGAAACTATTTGGCTCCATGAGCCAGTCAACTAAATATGTTTGGGTTGTTTGTAGGAAAACGGATTGATGATGGTAAGCCATACATACAATTTTATATAAATAAACATTTAGAGTACAACTACCAAGTTTACAGATTGGCAAATATATTCGAGAAGATGTTGTTCATGTGAACTCTTTTCTCTCTCCCTTTTTTTAAAAGGTTACATCAAGTTTACCCAATATTTTTCTCAAAAACAGTTCATGGCCTGGTCTTATGTTGGTCTAATAAAACTATCTGCTCCTTAATAAATCTAGTAAAATTGAGAAAACAGGTTTCACAAGAAAAACATTTGTTTAAAAATAGTAAAAAATGCTTACGAATTAAATTAACAGCAAAAACAAAAGCAGAAATTGTAACATCCTGATTGGGTTATTTGCATAAAACGACTACATTTATTATACAGTATAAATGCTGACATCTCTACACAATTTTAATAATCTGTATTTGTGTTTGAATTTAATTTTGAATGATCTTTGAACAAAGCTATTCTAGGTACCACTTTGAAAACAGTTCTGAAATGTATGGATTTGCCTTTAGTTCTTCAAGGAAAAAGGAAGGTTTTCAAAAATCCTGTGAGTTATGTTCTCTGCTTCAAATACACTTCCCGTTGTTTGCTGGGTTTTTTCCTTGTTTGTTGGTTTGTTTGTTTTTAATTTGATAACCATCTTCAAATTATTCTATATGTTTAACGCAGAAACACATAGTAGTCAAATCTATTGAGTTTCATGTTGGAAAATCTTAGGGCTAATTGCATAGATTGAGATATTTGAGGAGGAGATGTACGTAATACAAAAATACAAGCATCATTTTGTACAGTATAAAAAATACAGAAATAATTCACAGAAATAATTCTTTCTACAGTTTTAGAGTGGCTTCCAAAGAACATTTTTCATCATGGCTATCTGAATCCCAAGAGAGGGTAATAGCACACTTATCTTTAAAAAATGTATTTAAAAATATTTTTAAATGCAAAGTACTTTCAGAGATATATTCAAATTACATGACATTTTAATTTGCAGCATTTTTCCTATGTCAATATAGACCAAATATTTAACAAATTATTGCACATTGTATGACTCAAAGCAGAGTTTAGCACTTTAACATGCTCTCTCACACATAATTTCCTTAAAAAATTAGAAAAAAAATGTATTCATTTATACCTGCAGTGTATTCTGATGAAAACTCATACAGAAAAAATGTATTATCATCAGCCATCTGTTGTCTTAGACTAAAGTTAAAATATTTTCAGGTTTACACATGTCTAAATAATGATGAAATAGTTAAAGTGAAAATTTTTAACCTCCTTCTTTGCCCCTTTATAATTTATGCTATTGTTCAAAAATATGTATGTTTTTCATGGAGTAATGTGTTTGAGAAATAGAATGTTTGTGTAGAAAGTGCTCCAGAGTGATATGACCTGATAAAAAGGCCTAAAAATGTCTAGTCATGTGGCAATTTATTCACATTACTCCATAAGGTGGATTAAGGGAAGAAAAGTACAAATATGGGCAAGAATTATATGACAGATGACTGTCTCATTAAACATTGAAATGTTAGTAGGAATGCAATCAAGAGAGTGTGAGTTCCACTACCACAGATTGAATTCACTCACCATCCAAAAATACATCTGAAGTAATTCAGAGATTTGGCAAGAGCAAATCCCATTGCTATTTTTCATGGAAAAAAAAAAAAAAAAAGAAAAAGATTGGGAACAGATTCAAGAGTATGTCAAACAGCCATGTACAGAAACATGACTTAATAGTGCCCCCCTGAGTGAGTCCACCACCAGTGGAAAATTATGAAGAAATGAAAACAAGAAGAGGGCAAGGAAAGAACAAAAATTTGAAATTCATTACCATCTCAGTTTCTTCTAACACAGGCTAAATTTCTGTCATCACCTTTATGATTTTTCATGGACCATTCATCCATTACTTTGTCTTATTTCTTTCTAAACCCTTTATGAAAAGTTCTGGAATTAAATGCAGATTATTTTAATATGTTTTGTGATATACAACTTTTCAGTTCATGAAAAACTTTTTTTAAACTTGTTTGCCTGGCAAATTTAATAGGTATCCCTGTTTCTCTCCTACAGAAAATAGAAGCATAGTCTGGCCTTGATGCTACAGTTCTCTCTGCTGTTGTCTCTGTTCTGTATTTCCCAGCTTGAAGAGCTTTGTGCTTAACCTTTCCATATCTTGAAGCCACCATAGACCTTCGATGAACTAGTCACCCTCCCTTGGAACAAATTCTAGATTTCTGAGGTTGTTTTGAGATTGTGAGACAAGATCTATGTGAAATTGTCAAATTTTTTAGCAAATTCATTAGTATTGTTTTACTTTATAATTAGACTAAAAAATTCATTGGGTTTGCAAAGATATTTTTTTTCCACAAAAGATTTCTTTTCCTCTTGCTGTATAATCAGTATAAAATTCCCATTTGCCATTACAGAATTTCTTTATGCATTTGCTAGCCTTATTTTTATCTAATTCCTGATAATGTTAGCTGTATAGAACTCAGAATTTTAGCACGTATATCTTGTCTTAACAGCATTTTGGAAAATGTTCACCACAGTGGATGTCTATCTTTTATACCTTAGTTTGTACTCCATAGTCAATATTTTCTAAAACTCATAGTGAGAATTTGTTATTATTCATTCAATAGCTTTGTTGTCAAAGTGAAAATAAATACTTGTAATATTTGTAAGATTCCTCCCTGAGAAGGAACTTTCATCAACTAGTTGGTAGCAAATACATTTACATTCTTTTGAGATATTTTTCTGAATGAATGCTCACCCACCTACTCATCATCCTTCTTAAGCTGAGTGTCCCACACTGGACATAAAACAGAATAGAGTTTTTAGAACGTGTTATAAATATCATTTTCAGCTGGCATAATTAATAGGAGTCCTGCCAGGAAGGCAAAAGTTTCAGGTCTGCACAAGAATTCTGTAAGAGTGAAAACAGAGAAAAGGCAGGAAATTAGTAACAAAAAGAAAGGTAGAAAGTATTTTTTTTCTCCTTTTCAACAGTAGGATCTATGCAGTGAAGACAGCAAGAAAATTTTCACTTGATATTAATAGGCAATATTTGTGCTAGCAATGTTGAAAACATTACAATTTCATGTATAAAAATTTCCCACTTAGTTCTATCAAAGCTCATATCTGTGAGATTATCTGATACTGACAGTGAGCAAAATGTTTCTAACTAAATAACACAGCAGAAAACTGAACAAAAAGCAGAAGCCTTGAAAACATGTTTTAGAAAACAAACAATATTATTACATACACTTTGGTATTCTGCAATCTTTGATACCTTGAGATTAATTTTTTAAAAAAATCTCTTATTGGGTGTTTTTTTTTGGCATCTCTTGTCATTTTAAGTGGCCGTGCTGGTAAATCACATACAGTAAATTAGTAGCAGAGCTGTAGAACCACTACAGTTTCCTGAATAAATAAAAAAGGCACAAAGTGAATAGGAAGAAAAGCTTCATTAATCTACAAATGATCATCTGGATCAACCATTGAAATGAAGAAATTCTTTGGGTGCATATACAGTCTAACTATTTTTTTGTTGGTTTTTTATTTCCTTCTGAATAGCACTCAATTCTTCTGTGATTTCTTTTGTCCACTGACAGTGGTGGGGTCTAAGACTTTTTCCTTCAAACAGGGCCATCACAATTTGGTCATAGACATTAAATAATATACTCTATACATGACATAACAACCACCTGCATTTAAAGACATATTCGTGGAATATTCTGTGTATATATCTAAACACTGAAACTCTGTCTGCCTATCTCTGACATACATATTTATTAAATGAGAATGAAGACCCTTTCAGTGATATATAATTATTTAAAACAGAGATGTTCAGCTTAAAAAGAGTAAATTGCAGCTAAAGATCCTGGAAAACCTCTTGTGAGACAATGTAATCTGTTGGGCAACTTGTAACCAAGATATTTCCTCTCAGTGTTCAGATCCTGGTTGACTTCAGCGTCTGAAATGATGTGAAGAGCAGTCTGTGATCTCAGCCTCAGTCTTTATTAATCGGCATGATAAAGGTAACTTGACTGTTTTACACATTCTTTGAATGTTTCTTAATTGTGAGAGGGAGGAGACACTGTGCCTTGTTGAGTTTTGCCAGCATACTGTGGATCAGTGAAAAAGCATAGTCATTACTCTCTCTGAGTAAAAAATACTAAGACATGGCAAAACTTGTTCCTGTGCATTTTGAATAACACAACAGGTAACATAAATTTTTTTCAGGTAAGTATATTGCCTTTAAAATGAAGACTTATATTCTACCTCTTGTATTCTTTTCTATGACCCTCACAGTCAACGTTAATGAGCTTTATTATTTTAAACTTGTTATACTTGCATTTTGCTTTTTTTTTTTGCCCAAACTGTTACCTTGAAAGGGTGCTCTGAACATGACTGACAGGATTCTGTATGAGAAAGAGTGACATTCCAGTTTCTGGAAACAATCATAGAATCATAGAATATGCTGAGCTGGAATAACCTACTAGGATCATTGAGTCCAACTCTTGACTCTGCCCAGAACACCCCAAGAATCACTGCAGCACCTGAGAGTGTTGTCAAAATGCTTCTTGAACTTAAATGGGCTTGCTGCTATGACCACTGTGATCCTCAGCGGATAAAAGACAAACTCCCAAATTTCAGCAGCACCTTTCCACCATACTGCACGTAGCCCACTGAGATAAAAGCAGTAGCCCAGTCAGTTGTCTTCAGCCCAAAAGGCTCTTTTCTCTCTGTTGATAAATCCTATTCAGGATCTTAAACCATTTGATTAAGCATTTTCTATATATATATATATATATATTTTTTTTTTTTTTTCTGACATGGTGAATAACAAGGTGAAGTTCCATGCCATTCTAGTTTTCTTTTTTACCTCTACTTCACTGTCAGTAGAATTAACCATCTAACAAAGACCTTATTTGATTAGCTTTCACATAAACTCTACTCTTAATCTTTCTAGTCTGGCACCCCTTTTGAACACTTTCTTGGTTCTATAGTGAATGAGGTCAGGAGGGAATCATGGAATCACAGAATCAAAGAATCATAGAATAAGCTGAGTTGGAAAATACCCATAAGGATCATTACGTCCAGCTCTTGGCCCTGCACAGCCCCATACCCAAGAATCACACCATGTGCCCAAGAGTCCATATTGTCCAAATGCTGCTTGAACTCTCTCAGGCTTGATGTTGTGACCACTTTTGTGGGGACTCTCTTCCAGTGCCCAACTGGAACTCTTTGGGTGATGAATGCTTTTCTAATAGCCAGTCTAACTCCACCCTGCCACAAATTCAGTCCATGCCTTCAGGCCTGTCCCTGGTCACAGAGAGAAGAAATCAGTGCCTGCTCCTTCTCTTCTCCTCCAGAGGAAGTTGTAAATGCAGTGAGGTCTCCCCACAATTTCCTGTTTTATAGGCTGAACAGATCAAATGACCTCAGCCACTCCCCACAAGGCCCTCAACCACCTTTGTTGCCTTCCCTTGGACAGTCACAACTCTATGTCCTACTTTTACTGTGGCACCCAGAAGTGCCCCCAGCACTCGAGGTGAGGCCGCCCCAGTGCAGAGCAGAGCAGGACAATTCCCTCTCTTGCCCGGCTGGCCATGCTGTCCCTGATGCCCCAGGACACGCTTGGCCCTCCTGGCTGCCAGGGCACTGCTGGCTCATGTTCAGCTTGCCATGGACCAGAACCTCAGGGCCCCTTCCATGGCACTGCTGTCCAACCTCTTATTCCCCAGTCTGTCTGTACATAAAAGGCAATTTTTGACATCGTGTCCTTTGAGGGGTCGTTAAGCACATTGTAACATTAAATAGTATAATTAAATAGACCATAGGTCATACACATATGGGTAAATCTGGAGCATCTTACTAAGGACAATGGAGGGAGAATTGCAGAGATGATATCTGATGCTATCACATACAAACTGTTACAATGCTGTGCAATGAGGTCTATTGAAAGAAATTACATCTATTCCATAGTTTCCATGTTTTTTACACATGTCCTTCAGTCCATTTCAGTGCATGGCGTCTAGCTAGATACCTCCTCACAATTTGTGCTGAACAGAGAAGTACCTGAGATACCTTTTCTTGCAGAAAGCCTAAAGTAAGCAATAACTATAAAATAAAAATCTCTCAGTTTAAGACACAGCAACACTCTGACAGCCATCAAGGGATTCTTTGTCAGGTAACGTCTTCTGCTTCTGCTATCGTTCTCATTCTCTGATTTCTTCACATTCAGAAGCTGGTACCTTTCATTCTACAGTTAAGTTACCAATTATTTAACAATTTTGCAGTCTATCAATTGTGTAGTCATTCCTTCTGCCTGCTGATTTTAATATCCCAGAGCTCTCCAGGCTACCCTGTGACTATGGGGCCATAAGAAATCTATCTGCCAACAAGTATAAAACTAACACACAGGAATGTTTTAAAAATCTAAAGATATAATGATTCAAGAGTCAAAGTAAACTCCAGTACAGAGAACCATACTGACCAACAGCTGCACTATTCCCAAACTGCAGCTATTTATGACAGGGCTGGATACTACTGCATGTTTTCTAGAAAAGTGTTTGAAAACTAAGGAGATTCTGTCCTCCTCTAATATTTGGAAAATTTCAGTAAAATGTTATGTGTGTGAGGAGCTTACCTTAGGAAAAAAATCAGTAAATATCTGTAACAATTTTGATCCTTTCTTTCATATGAGAATATGTTCATATGAAATATTAATTCATCATCTTTACACTTGGTTAGAAAGGGGTATGTGTGCAGAATAGCAGCATCCTTTCATTCACAGGGTAATGTGAATGGTAAGATGGTGGCACCTCAGCGTTAATATTTAATGACTTTTTCAAGTTCTAGCCATCAGTCTAGACCATTGTGAGGATGTAGGATAAAAGATTCACCTTTATCAGGCATTGGTGTGAGATTATAAACTATAGAATATGGCACCACTCCCAGAAAAAATTCAGTTCCCTGAATCCAGGGTTGTATGGAAATAAGATACAAAGTATCATGTAAAGTAAGAGAATGTCTGTAGAACAGACAGTAGAAAACTGTTAACTCACGTTTGTTTTGTTTTTGTTTTTTGGGTTTTTTTGTCCAAACTGAAAAGCTAATATTTTCCTAATAATTTCCACACATGACTGTATCATAACAGACCATCTAGACATTGCAACAGATGTGAATGTCTCTTACATCATTGTCAGAACTAGGAATCTCACTCACCTACTTTTGTGGTAGTTTTCTGATTTTATATATTAAAAAACATATCTGTTTAATCTATTATTCTTCTGTAAGAGATATTATTTATGTATTTATATGAGTATTTTTTGAAAAGAAATTGTAGTCACTTAATATACAAATTATCGGTGAAGAAATGAAGAAAATAAGGACTTTGATTCCCATTGTTTAAAGACTAACTCAATATTTGTTTCAAAAAGGTTATTTTTATTGCTTTTCTTTTTCAGGTCTTTTGATTTTGTAAGAGCAAGCTTCATGATAACTTCATGCAGAAAGCCTGTACTATTACAAGTACAATGGGTAACAAATTTCAGATTTTGGGAGAGGGATTTCTATTTGGGACTTCTATATAAACGGACATTTAGAAGCCACTATAAGTCTTCATACATTAAGTTTGTGTGTTTATTCCTGAATGTCCAAACATCCAAAACAAACAAAGAAATTACTTGTATGTTTGTCTGTGAGCATGCACAAGCACACACATATATAAATCAATCAATCTATCTATCTATCTATCTATCTAATCTTCATACTTCCTGCTCTTTCTAACAGGTTGAAAGGACTAGTCACACCCTGTGGCTAGTCTAATTCTAATAAAATAATGGCTTGCTGAAAGCCAGTGTAAAATTAGAAACCATGCCACAGCCTGGAAAAAAAATACGTCAAGCAGAGTATCCATATCAACTTCTCCCAGAGTTTGGCTCCAATTTCTTCTGTTTCATTTTGCTACAATGCTTAGTATTGGACCCTAAGGAAACAACAATTATATTTAGTACAGTCCTTATTCAGAGAAATTTAATCTCTGCATTATCTCTGGATGCTACAATAGGAATGCTGGGATGAACTGTGGTCTTCTGTTCACCTTCTTTCAGTACTTCAGCATTTTAACCTTTCCTTTTCCAAAGTAATTTTCTCAAATGTATGAGATGATTAATGAGAGAAGCTCTTTTGCTGTGCTCAACAGTCGTGTCCTTCTTGCTCATCTCTCCTTGCATAATTATAATTATGTTGTTCTTGTCAATATTTAGGCCTGTGTCAGCACTTTCATTACAAACCCCAATTTCAGGAGTTTGTAATAAGGCTGGTGCACTTGGCATTTAGCCAAAACTGAAGAGAACTGGAAATCACACTGGTCAGGGCACTTGAAACCAAAACATGAACAGTGATTTGTTTTGGGCTAGGCTCCATATTTGGCAAGAAAGAGTGGCTGACAGCAAGTGAGAGTGAAGTAAAAGAGATCCAAGTGTCTGATAATACAGCTGAGCTTTATATAATGTCAGAGAACAGTGCAAGAGCAGGTCCAGCTAAGAAAATCTTTCACAAGAAAGCCAAATAATGTTCCTTTTTTTGGAAATAGGCTAGTGTGGAGAAAATAAAGAGAAGAAGGACCCACAGCATGACTGGGTTTGTAGCTCTCTCAATGCCAACTCAATAATACATGAAAAAAATCCTTAACACCACAATGAATACTATGTACAGTTCTGGAAAAGAGAACAAATTGTTGGGTATTTAAAGAAAAAATTAGTCCATTTTCCAAAGTGACTGGTGATTCTGTTAGCAGTGCCTTATTGATTTTTTTTTTTTGAGGAGTATTGAGAACTTTTTAAAATCCTTTGCACAGCTAGTTTGTTGCTCAGACAGCACTTTAGCTCTTTAATTACTGAAATCCAAACAAGGAAGTTACCACAGAACAATAGAATAATAGAATAATTAATAGAATTATAGAATAATAGAATAATAGAAAGCTTTGGTTTGGAAGTGTTCTTAAATATCATCTGGTTTCAACCTTGCTGCCATGGTCAGTGAACGTTCCGCTAGATCAGCTCGCTCAGAGCCCCATCCAGCCTGGTCTTGGACACTTCCAGGCATGGGACATCCACAACTTCTCTGGGTAACCTGTGCCAGTGCCTCACACCCTCACAGAAAAGATCTTTCCTAATACTAAACCTACCCTCCTCCAGCATAGGCTCACACCTGCTTGTCCTGTCACTACATGCCCTCATGAATTGTCCTTCTCCAGCCTTCTTGCAAGTCCCCTGTGGTTACTGGAAGACTGACCTAAGTCTTTCCAAAGCCTTCTCTTCTCCAGGCTGAACAATCCCAACGCTCCAAGTTATGACATAGAGATAGAGAAAAGAGAAAAAGGATGAGATCATTATTAAAATAGAATAATATACAAGCTTAATAAACTCTTTTTGGGTGATAAAGGTAAATAACATGACAACAAACATGAAAACAATAATTCTAGCCCCGAATGCTTACTGAAGTATTTGTAACTTTTATTCATGGCCATAGGTTTGGTTTTGTTTGGAGTGCTTAATGCACATTTTTTGACTTCTCGACAGGGCTGAGGACTAGGAATAGATAGTAAATTTAGTAGCTAAATTTATATCCAGAAGACAAGTCAAAGATAGAACAGATTACTGATTAGTGTACTCATTCTCTTTTTTTCTCCATTTCTTTCCTGTACTGATGCCGTTATTGTGAAATCTGAGAGAGAAATACCAATTTCACACACATGCAGAACAAATCAAGACCTATGAACAAGTTAGTACTGAATAAATATGGCCTGAGGAGACAATGTTTCAGCTGTTGGTAATTGCCCATGTTTGCTATTCTTATCATTATTTTTATCTTCTTGACTGATACTTATTAGCTGATAAAGTAGACACACAAGCAGTGATCAGCTGTACCCTCTTAGCCTGTACCCGTTTCTCAGCAAGTCTGCTCTGTCATTCATCCTCGTGTAGTTAATAGACCACACACCATGATATTCCTTTAGATTTGAGCAGCTTCAGTTCAGTCCATCTCTAATGAATGTTTGCTTCCATCAAATCAAACAGTTTTCATCCCTTACTTAAAATTTAAATTAGTGGGCAGTCTTGTTTTGTTCAGTCTTTAATATAGTAAAACCCACCAAATGTAAGTCTATTAAAACAAAAGAATTTTTAAAATTATTTTTAAAAACCAAGATAATCAGTAAATACTTAAAAGTCCCTCTCACAATGGTTTAGCTATTAAGTAATTTGATAATTATGAACAAAGTTTTTCATCAGAGGGTTTCTGACAAGCCAGAGCCAGGGTGTATAGGAAGAATGGGATGGATGAGAAGGAAATCCTTCCCACCTAGAGTGATGCCTGGATAAAGAAGCAAATGAACACATTACAGCGCCCCTGTTGCAGTCACAGAAGCACTGCAGTAGCTTTGCATTCTTCAGCAAACTTGGAACAGCAGTCCATAAATCACTCTTCACGCATAATTTTTAAAGACATTTTTTAACATTGTCTGAATAGCAATGGATTGATTTTTTGAACAAGGCACAACAAAGCATAAAATGGTTTATTCTGGTTTCAGTTTTTCTCTGTTGAATAGCCTATAGCTGCAAAGACCATAGTACCCACTGCTAACGTTGAGGGCGTCTGATGATCATTCAGATTCCTATGTCCCCTCATTTGGCTACAAGCCTGCTGCTCACTTATTTCTAGGATGTCCCACATTCCCGTTAGTCTCTATGTCCCTTTAGTCCTACTATGGTCATAGAAGTAATTTTAGAGGATTCTAAACCTTTGCAGATTCAGAAGGGATTTGATAATGCAACACTTCTGTTACAAAATAAAAGTAAATCTTGGGCTTGTTGCATTTCAGGGAAGTATATGTCTTACTGAATATATTTTTAATGGAATTATGTTAAAAACTGGGAGAATAGTGAATCATAAAATTATTTGTTTAATTAGAAATCTGTGACAAAAAAAAAGGAATCACTGATATGTCATCTTTATATTTTATCATGTCTTTGCATAGCTTTTTTTTGTATCATAAATGTTTTCAAATGACTGCACCATGCACCTTCTGAAGTTATTTGTGTATACCTCTTTGCAATATCTCATAGAAATGTGTGTGCCTGTGGCATCATTTCCAATTGCTTTTGGATCAGAGTATTATGAAATGAAACTTTGACCTTTGCTTCTCCCATCTTAAACTGGCAATAGAAATTCTTTCTTGTTGAACATCTCACTCTCTCTTTGGAAAATTTTACTTATGCTCTCTGGCCTGGGAAAGGATAAAAAGTTTCTATTCCGAACCTTCTCTTAATCTCCACTGAGGTGGGGGAAGGAAGATTTTTTAGGTAATTGTCCTGCATGAAATCCATTCTAACTCTTAGATTTGTAAAGGGAATGCAAAGGATAGGTGGGGAAAATGAAAGAACTTGTTGCCATACAAGTTCAATTAAAATTAAGAGAAAGCAGAAAACCTGTGATCAGGAACCTAACCAGATCTTTTTCCCCTTCTACATATGGATAGTATTGGAGAAAAGAACAGATTTTACTACAAATCAGGTGAATTTGTCAAGCCACTATATATTTTATTCCATTATTGTATAACTGGTGCAATCTAAAGGTTCTTTATTAAGCCACTAAATGGAACAAATAGAACTGGAAACATCAATTTATTATTCTAGTGTACTAGTGAATTACGACTATGCGAAGAAGTTCTAATTATTTATTTATTTTGATTTTTTCCCAGCTTCTTTATTTAAAAGATATATACATGTGTTTGAGTAACAGTCTCCTTGAAAAACCAAAAAACAAAAACCAAAACCATCTCAAAAACCAAAACCAACCAACCAACTGAAAAACCCCGCAAAACAAAAAAAAAACCAAAAAACAACAACAAAAAAAAAAATAAAACCCAAAACACAAAAAACCCATAAAAAACAAACAAAACCCTCCCAAAAACAGCAACAAAAACACACTGAAAAAACCCAAAACAAAAAGAAAAAAACCCCCAAAACAGCAACAAAAACAACAACAACAACAACAACAACAACAACAAAAAAAATCCACAGCAAAACCAAATAAAACCCCAAACACAAAAAAAACCCCCTACATGTCTGGGATCTGAACTTCAAAATGAAATAAAATAAAATTAGAAGCCTGAGAACAGACACTAATTATAGACTACAATAGATTACTATTACATGTTGAAAATACAAAGGTGCATTTTTATGAATGTTATCCTTGTAGCTGCAAGTTAATTTCTTCATCTTGGTGGTCACAAAGTGCCAGTTTAAAACAAGAAAAAAAATCAGAACTTTCCAGAATATCTTATATTATGGTTGATACCCCTCTTAATTGTCTTATAAGCCTCTTCAAAACTACAAAGTTTTGTCTAATGGTTGTTATAGTCCCTCAAAACATTATCTGGTGTGCCCACAAATGCACAAGGAAAGCTGAGCTCTGTGTGTTGGGATGGATCTCAGGACGTGTCATGATGGTATGTGGTGCTCCTAATAAGTGGTGTATCTCCATCTATTTTATCACCTCTGTTTTGAACGATATTTCATGTGAGGTAACACCTACAGCCTTTCAAAGTGCTGTTCTAAGAAGCCAGCAGTACCAGAATTTGCTATGCACTGGGAAAGCTGTTACTTTCATTGATAAATGCAGAGTGACTGTAGATCCTGTCAGACAGGAAGTGCTGCTTTCCTGTTTGCACTGAAGACCATCAGAATGTGAGCAGGTGTGATATTGGCTGTCCCCTGACAATGCCATTGTTTCAGTAGCACACTAGGGACTGGATGGATAGTTCTTCTCTTAGTTTGGGATGTATTGCTTCTCTTATTTTTTAAGGTTAGTGACAATTATGTTGTGCATAAGAAAATTAATATGCTTAAAAGAAGAAGTCCTTTCTAAATACATCATAAGGAGTCCTTGTCCAGCTTCCACCTTTCCTTCTTGTTTTGGTCTTTAGGGACATCTTACACTGCTGGGTATGGTGACTCTGGATACCTAAGAGCACAGTTATAATTTGATAAGCGTGGTTATAATTTGGTGGAGGACAAGGTGTCATACACACGTACATACACACACATTTTTTTTTGTTAAAATATAGCATTGGATTCTGAATCGAATTACACTGGTTTCAGAACACTGATGCCAAAATAGTGCCCCTTGTATATATATGATCACTAAGCATGTATTGCTAAATGTTCAAATTGACAGACATGATGGAAATGTGGTGTGTCTCCAGAAGTGCTTTGATATATTTTTTTATTCCTGGAGTAAGAATAAATACATATACAAAACCACATTACAAACTGCTCTTTTCATTTCTTTGGTTTTCAATGTTTACCAATAATATTCCATAATAATTTGGATATAATATTGGATAATAATTTCTAAACTGTATTTGCAGCCTAAAAGGAAGTTTTTGTAAGAAGAAGCACTATTTTATACTAGAAATACATAAGTAGCTTTACTCAACAATTATCAGTTGTGGGTTTTATGTGAGGCCCTCCCTTCAAGAAATGACATCACAGTGATACTCAGTTATAGGTAACTGATTTATTTGCCATGTTTTTTTCCCTGTGAGATCAGTTATTCTGTGGTTATTTGATGCCACTGGTTACCCTAACAAGAGTGCATCACTGAATGCACTTCTCTTTTGTGCCAGGAAAGAAGTGTTCTTTTGTGTTCAGTAGCACAGCATTAGGCAGTGCTTGCTGGTTCATTTCTCAATCAGTCAGAAAAGCTGAGCCATTATAAATGAAGTTATTAAAGCTTCTGGTGTTCTTGTCCAGAAAAATTCAACTTTAATAGCTACAGGATAACACCCTGAATCAGTTGCCTGCTTTCAGGGATTCACATTGGATGGGATCTTTAATGCCAAAGAGGGCTTCCTCTTGACAGAAAGAATATAGCTGCTCAAAAAATAAATGATCACTATAGACCATTAGTGAAAATAACCTGATTTTATTTTACTAGCTGCTGTAAATATTTACTTTGACAACCTACTTTATCGAACTATGAGGATACAGTTTTGTGTATGATAAGACTGAAGGTCAATGCTTGTTTAATAAACCCTAAATAAAGAATTATGTGATACACTGTACACATTTCACATCCAGTGATGTATTAATGCATCATTGCACTCTGTATAATCAGCTCAAATGACTTCCTTTAAGGCGATAGAGATTGTTTCCCTTGCATCTTTTTTTTTTTTTTAAACATTTTAAATGCACTATTGGTTAAATGCCAACAATCCAGCTAACATTTAAGGTGAATACTATATTAGAGCTATTGGATTTCATAATTTTAAATTTCTTAGGGATAAATTAGAGATAAACAAGCTCATGTTATGTGTTGCATAATAGTACCTGTTGATACTACAGTCAAATCTAATGCCAGAATTCACAAAGACTCATATTTGGAATACTGACATAGCTTCAGTGTTATTCCAAGCAAAGTTTACAAATTCTCCGTTTTATTTTTCTGCTTGGTTTTTTGTTCTGAAAAGTCATTGAATGTGGATGCATAAAGGTACAACCAGAAATAAATATTTATAATCCACAGAATGGAACAGCTTTGACTGAATGTTTGATGTTGGATAGGAAATGGGTCCTCTGATTTGCATGGCTAGACACAGGAATAAAGGGCTAGATACAATTTTCTTCTGTGCCGAGTTGTGCTGCCTCTTTATTTAATGTCATTAGAGTTTCAGCTGCTGCAAAAGCAGATGTAAAGATATTAAAATGGTCACTCCAGCAGTCTGCTCTGGGATATTAACTGGCTGAGTCCAGACATATGGATCCATCTCTGTTTGACCCCCAAAGCAGTCCCTGAATTTTTAAAATCCTGCTAGAACTGTTCTATTCCTCACTGTCCCCAATTCCCTGAGTAACCCTGAACTTGCAGCTCCTATTTTAAGAAACTATGTTCATTTTCCATTTACTTTTGAAATTTTTCCTATTTTTTCTTATTTAGCACTGTTTTAAACTCTTGATCACAAACATTAATTTAAAGGGCAATATATTGGTTCTGCTTTCCTGTGAATTCATAGGATAAAAGAATGCATAAGGAAAAATATGAGCATGTTCATATGGCAGGAAAAAGTAAATTTTATTCTTTGAATACAATTCCCACAGTTCAATAAAGGGGAACCTATATTCTCTGTGTATATATAAAAAAAAATTAACTTTTAAGATTGCATGAAATTGTTTTCTTTCAATCAGCCTAGGCTTACAGAAAGATTGTTGGGGTGCAACGTAACTTGAAAAACCTTGAAGTACCCAGGACTGTAACTTCACAGGGTGTCTCTTTCCTGTGACAACCTTCATTCTTGGAAGGAAGTTTCTTTTTGTTCATGTCCCATAAGGGCGGCATTTGCAGCCAGCTCAGCTGTGTCTTTATGTCTAATATATTGCTACTTAAGTAGCAATAAGTAGCATCATGTAGGAAATTAGAAAATTTCCCAAGAAATTCAGAATGTTCAGGACCAGTATCTAAACTTCGTTTCCTGATTTTGTTCAGTTCTCCTGGTATTAGCCCAGGTGTCAGGAAGCATGCCATCATTAAAACTGTGGTCAGAAAAATGGTGTGATTTTGTATTCCTTCAGGAATGTCTTGCTGCTTTAGCCCCATGTTATTAATCACAGTAATTATGGGATATGAACCCAGGTATTCTACGATATTGGCCAAATAATATCATTTCATATTATTGTTAAAAGTTGGTTATGGTATTAAACGAGAATGCTTATGGTAACCACTAAGAAGAACTTACATATTAGAAGCCGTATTCTTTTTTTAAAGCAAGTTCTCTCTTCCAGATGGGGAAACAGGAGTAAAACACCCAAAGCAGCACCAGAGTTCCTATAAGGAGCAGTAAGGTCTGCTTCTCTCCTTCACCTTTCAAAAAACTAAGACAGTGAAAAAAAAAAAAAAAAAAAGCAAAAAAAAAAAAAAAAAAAAAAAAAAAAAGCAAATGCAACTTTTCTGTAAGAAGTCTGGATAACTTATAGCTAACCCAGGAGTTGTTCGTGAGAGTGCATTTGATGTAGTAAGTGACCTATTGCGTCCTTCCAGTAGCTGAAGGGAGCCTACAAGAAAGGTGAAAAGGGACTTTTTACAAGAGCATGTAGTGACAGGACAGGGGAGAGTGACTTCAAACCAAGAGAGATTAGATTAAATTAGATATTTAGAGAAAATTCTTTACTGTGGGGTATGAGGCGCTGGCACATGTTGCCCAGAGAAGTTGTGAATACCCCATCCCTGAAAGAGTTCAAGGCCAGATTGGCTGGAGCTTTGGGTAACCTGATTTATTGTCCCTGCTGACAGCAGGGGAGCGGAATGAAATGATCTCTAAGGTCCTTCCCATTCTAGGCCATTCCATGATTCTGTGCTGAATACTTCGTGAACTTGCTTAAAGGAAGTGTTCATCTGGCCTTGAGGTCTCTAGAATCTATGTAAACCTGAGTGAGTGAGTGAGTGAGTGAGTGAGTGAGTGAGTGAGTGAGTGAGTGAGTGAATGAGTGAGTGAATGAGTGAGTGAGTGAGTGAGTGAGTGAGTGAGTGAGTGAGCGAGTGAATGAGTGAGTGAATGAGTGAGTGAGGAGGAGGGTGGAGGTGTGTGGATGGGTGGGTGGGTGTGGGTATGTGAGTGTGTATGTGTGAAAATCTGTGTATACCTTTAACTTTGTGGGTGTGTTTGTGTGTGGTATCTGTTTCTGCGTCTGTGGATCATTTACTGTTGACTATAGTGCTGATGCGTCCTGAAGAGATGCAGAGCCTGAGATGTTTTATCTCTTGTCAGAGCTCACTTCAATTAAATTAATGGATCCATTCAGTTCCCTCTTTCCTCTTTCAGCTGCATCATTGCCGAATACATTAAAAAGATCTTAAGTCTCAAGATGGTACATCATGGCATTAGCCACAGCACTCATTTCCCTCTGTCTTCTTTTTCTGTAAATCAAATAATTAATGAGATCTCTACCTCAATAGAGCACTTCATCAATATTTTGTAGCAATAGAAAAAAAAAGAGACACGCTTTTTGCTCTTGTAGGAGATTTTATCTACAATTGTGTAGGATTTGGTGGGCAAATGTTGTAATTCTAAAATGACAAAATAATGCCAATTTTTCCCAGTTTGCTTTTAATTTCTGAGAAAAATTATTCAAAAAGCTTAGCTACTGACTGCTTCTGTTGTAAAGATGGGTGGTTTTTGAATTTTAGACTTGTAATAAAATTTAATTGAAAGGCTTTTATTGTAGAATATGTAATTGCAAAGGATTATATGACTAAGTATCACAATTTAGTGTTCAGTATTTCAATTCAATTAATAAAAAATAATTATACTGCACATAATGTCAGTTATTCTCTTTTCTTTACAAAGAAATTACTTACCTTGGCACCATTAACCCCTTCATGCTATTTAATCAAAGAGTTTCATACTTAGAATACAACAAAAAATAGATAATAATATAGACAGTAGTGCAGAAATTTATCCCAAGGCTAAATAGCAGGTTTGCAACAGACAGAGACATTAGCTTTTCATCCTATGGTTCTAGTTGGATTCCTTTTATTTTTTTCTTAAAGAAAATTTTTGTTCAGAAACTTAAATAGTCTTTATGATTCTGTTGTTGAAGTGACACTAATTATTGAGCTGAATACTGGGCCTCTTACTGGGAATCATGCACTGATTTGTAATTACTTTTTACCTTAGCTTTTGAAAAATGAATATAGTAATTTTAATTTAATGATTTGGCTGCAAACTGCATGTGAATGAATAGAGAACATTTGACTACAATGAGAAGGAAAAAGTCAAACAGAGTCTTACTGAGTTGTTAAAATATAATGGCAATTTTTACTGAAATAAAAATTTCATTACATTAAAATTAGAACAATAACTTTTCATGAAAAGTATAAACATGCAGTATTGGCCTTCAAATGAATTCCATTAAATATCACTACATTGGGGTAAAAATAGTCCATTCCTGCAGGACAGGCAAAACTGCAAACTGCAAAAGCACAAAAATGCTAACAATGTTCCTTCTGCATGCTGATCTGCAGGAAGACAGGCCTTACAGACAAGAGTCTTGGAACTACGCAGCAATTGATTTCTGTACAACAGCAGTAGTACAACTGTTCCAGATATTCATTTTTATTGCAAGGTATCTTTGGCTGTGCACTAAAATAGGCATCCTTCTCAGAGAATGGCTTCTGACCCCAGCACAGGTGTGCAGTGTGGCTCAGCTCTAACCTGCTTGAGTCCACAAGCAGCTGACCTGGATCTGCTATGGCTTCTATGTTTTATCTCTGTGATTATGGCATGTATGTGCAACCACAACCAGGTGCAATTTTTCATCTTGAATGAGCTGAATCGGTATAAAAAGACACAGTGTAGCCTCTTGCAAGTGTATTTTTGTAACAGTCAACTGAGATTGTGCTGCAGCACAGAAAGCATGTTGAAGGCTTAGGGCTTTTGAGGACAGAGACTTTGTGGATAGCTTGTAAGAAGAACTAAGTGGATGGGGCTGAACCTGGTGCTGTTCTGTCTATACTGCTCAATTCCAGAATCAAACTATAGCCAAGATTAAAATATACACATATACATACTACAGCCTTTATGGGTCCCAAATCTTTAAAATTTCTGCTATTAATATCTTACTATTTTTTTGAGAAAACTCAGTGTAGGAAGAGAACATCACTGAATTAATGTTCTAGTTCTGTGTTCACAGCAAGAACTTGTTGCTTGGACTTTATGTGAGTTGTAGTTCCTAGCTGGTGCTGCTCAAGGATTAGCACTGTTAACACAGCTTTGCACTTAGCAGTGAAGAAAGAATGGATTTCTGGCAATCTGTGATACAGATTGTCTTATCTTTGTAGGCAAAATATTCTAAAATTAACATAATTTCAACCTAAGACACACATTCCATAGGTATTCTGGTTCCAGTGAAATCTGGAAAATTGTGGTTTTGTCGTCTCAGTATGGAAACCAAAATCAGTTTTGATTTTGTCCTTGTGGCCTGTGGAAATATTGACTCTGCTATAGTATTTATCTTGCCCTCTTGTGACATTATTCAGCTAAACTAACATTCTTTTTAGTTTGAAATAGTTGGTCCCTTTGCCCTGGAGCAGTGTGTGGCAGCATTGACATCTTGGATTGCTCTGTTTTTATTCTACCTTGGGCAAATGGGTGATTCCCTGTGTACTTGTTTTCCTTGGCAGCTATTTCAGAAGTGCCACTTACCTCCAGGAGACCCTTGCAAGTGCCTCTAGAAACTTTCTTTTGCTGTTGCATATTTTAGAATTTCTTAAAATTTCTAACACAAATAAATAAACCAGGGGGAAGAAAATATTGAAATAATTTGGATTTGGATTCAGAAACAGGTTGGCATCTTTCTATGAGCTAATTAGTTGAGGCTGTTAATTTTCACATTTTCATCCCTTCACTTATTTTCCATGTAAATAGCATTTTATCTCTACAAGCAATTTGTTAGCTAAAACATTCATATTGGTAAATGATTTAATAAAAATCTTAGTACTACTCCATACAAATAATGCCATATCTATAAGATTTAGTCTATATGTAAAAAAATAAAGAAAATATAATGTGCAATTGATATCTTAATGTTCTCCTCCTGCCTGTAGTGATTGGTTAACAATTGGAACCCAACTGAAATCCTATAAAAACATTTGTGGTTGTTTTGGAGCATTGCCTTATTGTTGTTGGATTACTTCTGTAATTTGAAAATACTGTTACAGATTCCTAAGTTGAGAGATTCTCCAAGAATTCATTGCTCTCTAAATTATGTCTTCCTTCTTGTGCTCTCTAGTATTCCATTTGTAACAAAACACAAGCACTGAAACTTAATTCATGTTCCAAGTTTCTTGAGATCACTAGATTGACATCAAGTAGTTTGGCAACGACCTGAAGGCATGATATATTTATGGCGCACTGAGATCTGGGTCTTGCTTTGTACAAATTTGATAGTGGTCTATGGAAGGCACTAGGAAGATGATAAAATGAAATTTAATTAATTTTCCTTCTTTGTTTTTCTGGCTCATTCAAATGCAGTTACTACTTTCTGAAAGACTGAGAGAAATTTAGCCTCCGATAAAAGTTCCGTTTCAAGAATCACAGAAGTATGACTGACAAATCAGTTTATACTATTATCATGTAAGTTTCTACAGTTTTTGTGGGATTCAGTACAGTATTAGAAGGGAATTATAAAAACCAATTCTAAACCAGATAGTGCCCAAAGTATAACCACCAAATGGTGCTGTGGATTGTGAGCCTGTACTTAAAATAAGTAATTTACTCATGCAAATAATTTTTCTTCAATTTTGTTGTTAAATATAATAAAGGTGTAGGAACCATAGTCAGTGTGGAATGTGTATCTGTATGTCTGTATGCGCATATGTACAAAATCACTGAATTTTTGTGCATATGTATTTACTGCTACTATTTCCTTACCGTATTAAGCTGAAAAAAAATTTGAAAACATGGATTACATTTTTCTTTTGGCATGTATTTTATAAATAAAACCTGATTATGCATCATCACCCTCATGAACAGAAACTGTACCTGAGATCAAAAAACCACACATCCAGACATAAAATTATCTGTGATTTACTATATAGACAGTGTCTGACAGTGTCTATATAGACACTGTCAAGCTTTTCACTTGGTGCAAATGCTTAAACAAATAAGCAGTGTGACAACCACTTAAATCAGCTGAGGATCTGGCCAGGTGTCTGCAGATAGCAGTTTAATGTCACCAGATGAAACACTAACCAGGACTGTGCTGTCATTCTGGAGCTCATACCACTTAGAAATCATTTGCCTAAACAAAATCATAGTCATAGAATATTTTGGGCTGCAAGGGACCTTAAAAATCATCTAGTTACCACCCTCCTGCCATGGACAGGGTCAACTTTCACCAAATCAGACCACTCAAAGACCCATCCCACCTGGTCTTGTACACTGCCAGGGATGGGGCAGCCACAGCTTCTCTGGGCAATCTGCTCCACTGCATCACCTCACTCACAGTAAAGAATTTCTTCCTAATATCCAACCTAAATCTACCCTCACAGAACAATCAAGGTTGGAAGATCACCAAGTCCAGCCTACTACCATCATAATCTATGGTGGCGATCAATCCCCGAATCTAGTGCCACAGGAAGGTGACTTTGCTTTAAGAGACAATGATTCTACCACCTGGGCAACTTATTCCAATGCCTAACCCCACTTACAGTGATTTTTTTTTCTAAATTTCTTTACCCTGGTTCAATTTAAGTCCATTTCCTCTTGTCCTTTCACTTCAAACATGACAGAAGAGACCAATCCTCACCTCACTACAAACTCCTTTCAGGAAGTTGTAGAAAGCAATGAAACTCCCCCAGCCTCCTTTTATCCAGGGTATTCTCCCTGAACATTTCCTCACAGGAGTTGTGCTCCAGCCCCTGCCCCAGCCCCACTGCCCTTCTCTGCACTCTCTCCAGCTCCTCAGTGTCTTTCCTGCAGTGAGGGCCCAGCACTGGACACAGCACTGGAGCTGTGGCCTCACCAGTGCCCAGCACAGGGGACAATCCCTGCCCTGGCCCTGCTGGCCACACCATTGCTGATCCAGGCCAGGATGCCATTGGCCTTCTTGGCCACCTGGGCACACCCTGGCTCATGTTCAACTGCTGTCACCAGCACCCCCAGGACTTTTTCTACTGAGCAGCTCTCAAGCAACTCTGTCTCAGTTCTTGTGACTCAAGGGCAAGATCCACCATGTGACCTTGTTGAACCTCATGCTTCTGTCCTCAACACATAGATCCAATCTGTCAAAATTCCTCTTACAGATTAAGTCTATTAAGTGCTAGTCCACTGATACTGCAGAATACCCAAAATATATGTAAGAGGTTTTTAGATACACTTCAGATTTATTGCAACACTGTCAGAATAGTATAAACTTCATATAACTGTGTGTCTACTCAAGAAAATTCTCTGCCTCAGTAGCAAATTGAACCATAGGCAGCTGCTTTCTTGTCCCCTGTTGCTCTTAAGCTCTTAAAAAAAAATAAAATTGGACAATCATTCCTTTGAGTTTGAATTTTATTTGTGGACCTAAATACTAAATCTCTCACAGAATCTGGATGTCCTTATCAAACATAGATTTGCATCCTAATTTTGCTATCGCTCTATAATGTCCAGTACTTCCAAATCCAAATAGCTGTATCTTTCCTTACACTCTCTTGAGCTCCATTTTCATTCTCTATTCTTAGTTCAAAAGCTTCTTCTTTGGTTGCTGGACAAGAAAATAAAATATACTGTTGCCTCACATGGTTACAATGCACTTGGTGCATTGCAGTGTAGGTAGGATCTCTGTGTCCAGAAAGTGCAAAGTCTGGGCAGCTGCAAGTAAATATGGCTATAAAGACAAGAAATCTTGATCAATGCTCACAGTTACAGCTTTTTGCACAGTGAAAGGTCTAATGACTTGATGTGCTACAGAGTCATTGTGATGATAGACCCGGTGTGAAGACATCTCTTTTTAGAACAGATAGATCTTTTTTCATTCCTTTTTTCATTCCCATTACAAAGAATTTGCACTCCGAGTTCTTATGGTTCACCTCAACAGAAATGCTAGATAATAAGAAACTAGACAGCTTGAACTGTGCTTTAACCAAGAGAGGTCATTTGGGTTGTAATGGGATCCCCTGCTATAGCTGTGTTTGTGGTATAGAAGTGACTGGGGTAGGAAAATGTAGTGAATGTGGAGTGGGATGGATACAACTGCACATACCTAGCACACAGATTTCTATGGTTTTGTATGACTGTCTGACAATAAAAAAGCTTGTCTTTTTAGAGGATCTACATAGTCGTTTCACAGAAAAATGACATATCCTCTGGAACTAACTATGAGTCTTCTCCCCTGTACTGGGCTCTGTGTTTGGGCTACAGCCACTACTCCTGCTTTACTGCAGACTGAGACAGTATCAAGTTATCCACCCTTTCAACAGCTCCATGGCAGAGGTATTGAATTAGAATGAGGTAGTTACAGGTGGTAGCAGCTGCTAAAATACAGGGTAGGGGGGAGGTTAACTTTGTACTGACTATCTTTTTGTTTGTCTGTTTTATTCAAGTATGCTGATGATAAAGTTTCATTGTATTGTTGAAAGGTATTTTCTAAGTTCTTTTTTCCCAGTAAGTACTGGGTGCCCTTCCAGTATCAGGAATGTTTATCTTCATTGGCAGTATCTTCAAAAAATCCAAATGCATAGCATTATGAAAGAAAAAGGAAAAAAAAGGGATTTTAAAAAGAATATATTCCTTTCAATAAAACACCCTAAGCATGATGCAAAGAAAAGATTTTTGTACATGAAATACAAGCAAAAGGAAGGCATTAAGACTCTGACAATACTGCTGAGGCAAGTGCTTTTGAAATGTACTGTAGGGAAATCAGGAATACACAAATACACCTCACCAATAAGTCAGGCTGCTTTACGACTGGTAGCAGTTACATAATGGATAAACAGCAGTTACCTAGAAATCTCAAGTACAAGAGATAATAGTGAAAGCACTGTTCCTGCCTCTTCTCATCTGAACTTGGAGTGTACACAGTCCAATCTAAGCAGCATAGTACTGGCTTTGATATTTAACAATCAGGTAAGAATTTGAATGGGTATTTGCTGAGTGAAAACATGCAAAGCAACTCAGTTTTCTCATGCAACATATGTGAATAAAAAGTTGTTAAGTCTGGAAGATTAGTACCAGAGACTTGGGTTTGAATTATCAGTTTGGCATCTTAGACAATATGGCACCAGCTTGTTTCTGTTATCCATCCATTACTGATGTGCTGTGCATAATGACCATCTATGTTAAACCCAATAAGATTGTTGGCCAAGGAGACTATTGGATCAAGATACTTCTCTGTCAAAAATAGTGAATAATGTAGCCCTAATATTTTAAAGAGAAGACAGATTCTTGTCAGATAAACTATAAGCAAAAGTGCTTTTTTCCTCATTTGATTGTTGCATGCAAGCAAGCACCTCTAAGCAAACAGTTCTTTCTTTCTGTATTTGGAGCTATAGCTGTGATGTTAATAGCTGACAAGTGTGTTCAGCACATATGTGGGATAATTTCTTGTGGTACTTTAGCAATTGACCTACCATGTTGTTTTACCTAAATGCCTGCAGGTTTTTTTAAGTCACGCCTATCATTATCCTGCAAAGGAAGACAGCACACCTGTAATTATGTAATAATGACATATTATTTAACTGTGGCAGATAGGAAGAAGAGCAAGTATTTATCTTCTTAGGTAAGTACCCAATATTACATGAAACAATTAGGAATTGAAATAATAAATGCTGCTTTTAATAAAATAAAGTATCCCAGCACTATTATGGGTAATTTTGGTTTTGTACATATGCTAGGTCCAATGAATTAAAGCAAAAAATTAAAAGGCAGGAAAAACTTGAATGAAAATTAATAACTTTTGCTATTTCAACTTGATGAAATAAAGGGGTGTACACTTTGTCTAAAATGTTTTTGGATGTGGCAAAACATAGGGAATGGGTATTCTTTAAGAGAGAAAAGAGAAAAGATTTAAATTCAATAGTAATTCATCATAGAAACTTTATATTTTCTAAACAGAGCATGTATTCAGATTGCCTGGTGTGAAATAGCATCTTGCACTGGACTGCTTTCACATGTTAAGTAACTAAGCTTGGTTTAGTGGTGACAGGTGTAGACCTTATGGCTTTCACTGGCAATTCAATCTGAAATGATGGGAAAGTGTTCCTTCATTAGTCACTCAACAATTAATATTCTGAATATGATGCCTTTTACTTCCTCATCAGCTATTATTTACTAAAGTAATTAACTGACTATAAAGCAAAATGGCCAGATAACTTAAGTATCTAATTTGGCATCTTGACGTATCTAACTTACATCACATAAGTGACATTAGAAATATACATAAAGTATTGACAAAAATTCTGTAGAGGAAGTTTCACTAGTGGCAGAGGCTCCGAAAAGAGAATTCATGCAAAACTTAGATTCCACTTTTTCCTAATGTAATTATACCTAAAAAACACCTCTCGATATCTTTGCTTACATGAGTATTTCTGTGTTTTATACCTACTGGAGCGACATCAGTTCTAACTGCTGAGAGGCCTCTTGTCCTGTCTGTTTCTAGACTGCTCATAAACTAACCTAATATTCCTGGTGTAAGCTCAATAGAAAGCCCCTTTAAGGTACCAAAAGGTTGCAATGAGCCTTCTCACCTCAAGCCTAAACAACCCCAACTCTCAGCCTGCCCTTGTAGGACAGTTGCTCCATCATTCTGATTATCTTTATGGGCTCCTCTGGATGTGTCTAAGAGGTTCATGCCTTTCCTGTGTTGAGGACCCCAGAAGTGGTTGCAGCACCCCAGCTGGGATCTCACAAGGATAGAGTTAAAGACCTTCTTTGATCTGTTAGCCACCTAGATTTTGATGCAGCTCAGGATGCAGCTATACGTCACAGCTGTGAGTGGACGTTGTTGGTTCATGTCCAGCCTCTCATCCAACAACATGCCCACCTCCTGCTTTACAGGGCTTCTCTCAGTAAGTTCTTCTCCAAGTCCTGGGACTGCCCTGACCTAGGTGGACTTAGACAGGACATGAGGGTTTTTGTGGGCACACTTCCCAGGAGCCCTGGATGGCATCTCATCCTTCTCTTGTATCAACTGCACCACTCACCTACATGACATCTGCAAACCTGCTGCGGGTGCACTTGATCCCACTGCCTGTGTCACTGACAAAGACGCCAAAAGGCACTGGTCCCAAGACAGAGCCCTGAGGGAACCACTCATCACAAGCCCCCACCTGGACATACAGCCTTTGACCACAATCTCTGGCTGTGTCCATCCAGACAATTCCTTCTCCACCAAACCATCCATCCTTCAAATCCACGAGTCTCCAATTGGCAATAATAATGTCATGTTTTCAACTGCCTCTTGAAAACCTTCTGTAGTAGTTTAGATGACATCAGGTGACCTTCCCTTGTCTGTTGTCACAGTCACTCCATCTATAGAAGGCCTCCAGACTGGTCAGGCACAATTTGCCCTTGGTGAAACCTGATGGTTACCTCAGATAATCTCCTAGTCTAGGCCTAGTGGCCTAGGCACTGCATGGGCCTGGCCATTGTTTCCATAAGGGTCTGCTCCATGACCCTCCCAGGCACAGAGGTGATTGTGACAGATCTTCCTTTCTCCCCCTTTTTTAAAAAACAGGATCCTTTTCCCAGTCACTGGGATCCTCACCTGAGCACCATGAATTTTCAAATACCATAGAGAGTCACTTGGCAACAACATCTCCTGGTTCCCTCATAGCCATGTCACCTATTCCCATAGATTATGGCTTGTTATTTAGGTGGTGATCCAATACTGTCCTAATCCAAGTGCAGTATAAGCAATGAATGCATGGGTTTCCTAAATACACAGCATCTCAGCTCTTCCTTCAGATACTCTTGCTAGTCTTGGAAAGTGTTGAAAATCACCCATATTCTGCCAGACAGACCAAGTCTAAATAAAGAACATAGAGTAGCAAAACTGAATGAATGTATTTTAGACCTGCCCCAACCCTTTTCAATTCTCTTATCACACATGTGATCTACTATTCAAATCAAGGTTCCCATGAGTCATTTGTAATTAAGCTAATCAAGAATTTATTTTTCTACAAACATCAATGGTACCCAATTTTTATTTCTGGTAACTCCATCTTGGGATTGGTAAGCCATCTGTTTTCAAACAATTCTCTTCAATTTAATTTCCTACCTCTTTGAGGTCTTGCATTTGAATTTATGACTATGAGTATGTGTTATCATTTTAATGATTGACCAATTCATAAACATTTAAGTATGTATCCACTAGATTTTTTTTATTAGACGTGATTTTTTTCCAGACGCAACAAAGGATATAAATCATTCTCAGACTGAAGACTTTAACCAAATTTCCATTTCTGTCTCCAGTGTCTGGTTTTAAATACGTCAATATTATACAACACATACTAAGGCAGGCCCAAATCATCATGGATTTCATGGAAAGAACACATGATACATAATATTCTAATATTTAATTTGGATTAAAATCTACTATATACTGAACTCAGAGAATATTCAGTAACCCTTTCCACCAGACTTCAATGAAAAAATCAAGAGATGGAAGGTCCATCACTTCTGTGATTTTTCAGATGGCTGAAGTCTTTTTTACACTCATGGCTTTTTTCCCAGTTTACATGTCTGGTTTCAGCTTCCCAGTACTGTTTTTTATTGTACTTCTACCAGCTAGATCAGGATATCTGTGATATCTGGTTTCCAACTTGTAATCAAATTACTATTCAATCCTCTTTCTGTGAAGTTAAACAGACGGAGCTCTTAGTAGTTCTCTTATATGATATCTTCTACAGTATCTTCTACAGTGTACTTCTACAGTATCTTCTCTGGTTTGCTGCTTTTGTCTTTCATGCAGATATCCAAGAATTAATTCTTGCTATAGCCACATTCAGGTCCCATCTACCATAAACCTGCATAATCAAAGTTTATCTCATGAAGATGTTGCCTGTGTTCACTATTCATTAGCAGATTATTTTATCCTTGAGTGTATTAAAACACATACTGGATGAGTTGTCCCAGTTTACTTGACGACTAATTATGGCTGAATGTCTCCTAACCAATATTAAAAGATTATCATTTTTGTGTCATCTTCAAATTTTAAGAGCAGGGATTTCACATGTACTTGCAGATTATTTGTTAAAATATTGAGCAGCACTGGGTCTTTGTGGAATCCCAGAGCAAATTCCTCATTTGACAAGGATTCACCTTGGACAAACACTTTTTGAAAACCATCTAATAATGAAATTTTAATATGTGTTTTAATGATACTGCATAAGGCTAGTGTCTCAAGGAGAATGTTGTGTGATACTATTGCAAAACCCGTTAAAGGCCCGTTAGGCCTTTTATGTCTCTGTGGTTGTCTTTATCGACCAAACTGGAATCTTATCAAAAAAGAGTATCATACTTGTTTGACAGGCCCTATTTAAACAAGGGGAAAAAAAAAAAAAAAAAAAAAAAAAAAAAAGAAAAATTACTCTAATGTCAACAAGCATTAAGTGTATGACAGTTCTTCAATCCTTCTTTAATTGAATACCTCTTCAACTTTTCATGCCACTTAATCTAGCATACCCTGTCAGCTCTGAGATATCACAGTGGAGAAGCTCACTGAAATTTATCAGCTCTCCATCAAGTAATGAACATAGCAAAATTAAGGCCTTTGGTCCTATGAATAAGCCAGCAGTATTTGCTGATATATAGATTTTAGAAAGTTTGGCACCTTTTTTTTCTTTTTTGAAATACTAGAATTTAAAAACCTTCTTCCCCATTTCTATTTTTAAACTTGAATACCAAAATGAAAGTAAAGTACCAAGCAAAGTGTTTTGCTTTGAAAATTTGAAAACCATTCTGAAATAGTTTAAAGTAAATATACTCATCACCATGAATGATTCCAGGCTGATCAATTAAGCATCTCTTTAGAAATGTGGAAACTTAGATGAATTCCAAATGATGTGGCTGTTATCTATTCTTGGTAAATGAAAGAACTTTAGAAAACAGCTGCAATTCATTCTACCATTTAAAATAACAAGGCATTTTTATATTACCAAAAATGTGAAGATATTTCAGATTTCACTTCCTGTTGGGTAGGAGAAAACTTATCACATGTTTGAGAAAAGGCTAAATTTCTTCTGTGAATTTAGTCTGTGCCTTGAAAAATACATTCCATTAGAAAGACTTTTTAAATCCCACTGTGAATTTAATAATAATGCAGAATAATATAAAAATATGACTGTAAAAATCTCTAAAATCTGACAATAAAAAGAAAGAGTAGGAGAAAATAGAAGCATATTAAGACTTTTTGTTGTTTGAAAAGAACTTCTGTCTTAAGAGGCCTAATCTCCCTACATGTCTAAATAATTAAACACATGGTGCTTTTCAGGGATTAATGATGCATTTCCCTTCAGTTCACAAGGCAATTGTAAGTGCTAAAGAGTATAATAGAGAAAAAAAATTGAGGTTCATAAAAAAACATAAAATAATTCTGTGTAACCCTGCCTAGTGTTTATGTCATCAGTTAAATTAAATGTGACAGGACCAGTAAGTCTGGAAATTTTCAGTATTTGTGAAATTATCTTGAAGTATTTGGTCTCTTTAGAGTTTTTTTACCCCACTGCTGAAAGAAGCTGACTCCATGTTAATCTAATTTGTGTTGTTTTTTTTTTTTTTTTTTTTTAACAGCAGTTTTGAATAAAGGTATCATATGTATGTATGTTATACCTTCCTATGGGGAGAGTAATTCCCCTGTGAAGTGGGCCACTTGTCCTCTCACTTTGGGAGAGGACAAAAATAATTCCTACTAGAGCATGTGAGTCCCTTTTTGTCAACATAGGTGTAGATGGAGAAGGAATGGACCTCTTCAGGGAACAGGGCTGCTTCTGAAGGGTTCTCAGTTGGAAGGGCCTCACCCAGAATATTTATGTGAGTGAAAATATGGGAAAGGGAACATGCAGTTTTTGGAGCAGGGAAAAATTAGGTAATAAAAAAAAATTGATAATATTTATGGAGATGGACTTTTTTTTTTAAGAGGGCAAACCAATTCTGAGTGGCTGCTGTCAAAGTCAATCACAATGCATCCACACCCGCTGATATCAAATGTAATGCACACTAGTCACCTAATTTTTGTTTATTGTAAACATACATAAATTATGATGAGGAATTGTCACAGATCAGGATCAGTATACATGTTATATTCCTGTCAGTAGTGCCACAGTGCTAAGTCCATGTGTGGGGATACCTGGTTTTCCTTCCCCTTTCTCCTTCCCTTTCTTCTTTCTAGGGAAGACCTGGCAGACCTTCCCTACTCTTCTGCTGCTGTGCTGGTAGCTCATGTGCCCCATTCCCTTGCTGTGGTACCTGGTTGTCTGTCTGCTTCCAGAAGCTGAATAGGATTTGCCCACTCCCATGTAACTGCTAGTGTGTCTTCTAGCAGAGTTCTAGCCTGAGTGGATGATGATTCAGATCTTACTGATAACCTTTATGGGCAAGGCCACGTATTTTACAGTGTAAGGAAACAGGTACCGGCCTTGGATTCTGGGCCAGAAGACAGTCACTGACACCCCAGTGTTTACATGAAGTACTCTTCTTCACTTCCAGGAGGAAGTAAAGGCCTGGAAACAAGAAGTGGAGCTATGCAGTGTGTCCATTCTCAGTGTGGCCATCCTGACGCTATAGTGTGCCCTCCTCCTGCCCACTGGTATGCCTGACCTGAGAGCAAGTGGATGCCTGGGCTGTCATTGGCACCAGGTGGTACACCTGTGGCTTTGCTCAGGGACGGGGACTGAAGCAGAGCTCAAACACACAGTTCAAAAGCAGTAAGCTCCAGGGATACAGTTTTCAGAAATTCAGAAAGAGTAAAGCACACTGCAGCCTTCTCAGGAAGAACCGTGATGCGTTTAACAGAGATCTGCAGAAGTGAGGACAGTTTCAGGATCAATGATTAGCCAAAAGCAAAAGTGGAAGACAACACCAAGAAGAGCCAAACACCCAAGCTGAAGACATGGATACACATGTGTTTACTGAAGGTCAATCAGGACCTCTAGAGCAGGAAATTCTGGGAAGAGAACCTGGATTGTGGGAATTAGACCTGGTAACCATCATGAGCTATCTCTCCTCCGCATAGTGCATATAAGAGTAAGGACTGTGAGAAATAGTACAAGAAGGATTAAGCGCATCAAGAGTATTTGTACATGCACTACATAAGCAGATCTTAACAAGAAGAATACCAGCAAATATATTAAAAACATTCAGCAGTTAAGTTGCCCAAGTACGTCAGAAAATTGAACAAAATTCATTGCTACTGCAATTACATTTGAAGCGCTGGACAATTTTATCTTTGTAAATGTCTAAACCCTCCACCTCCTCTGTAATAATTACATTAAAAAAGATGAAATACAACACATGCATCTTTCAGTTAAATGGCCCATTAATCTCCCAAGAGGAAAGAAAAAAAAAAAAACTCCAACCCACTATACAACTTTTATTTGAAGGATTTTTTCACTTCTTCAATGAAAGTCAAATAATACATCATTCTCTGAATGACACAATATAAACGACTCTCTGAAATGACTTATGATTCTACAACCATTTATTTCATAGCAATGAAGACAAAATTAGGAGATTTTGAATACTTTACAAGAAAATTTCTATACTAAAGTTTTCTCTCAAATATAATAGCACTTAATTTATGACTTCCTAATGTGCTTGAAATCCATTTAAGAGGAAAGTCTGAAATTTATAGGCATACATCTAATAACCAGTTTAAACTCTGAGCATGGTAGAACTGTCATATATAATAGCAGTAAAATTACAGTTATGCAGTAGATGCATCATGCGTAATAACCTTGGGCAAGTCTCAGAAGTGAGAATTTGAAGTACTTTCTCACTTTCCAGACCTCACTATGAGTATTTAGTGAAGGGAGTGTTTAGACACACCAAAATGACGCCATTTGCTAGCCTGGAGAGTCTGTGGACCAGAGCTGCAGGATTCACTGTGTTTCTCAGTCGTACTTTCCTCAGTCCCTTTCTAGGTTTGTACTGATGGTCAGAAGATGTGGTTTAGTATATGCAGCTGCAAAGTCTGGTTGTAACCAAACTGGTGAGCACAGCATTTTCATTATAGATGGGAGTTTAAATACAGTCCCCAGGGTGCTCTAGCAGCTAAGCCTGGGTGCATGCCGGATCTGCTGTATTACAAAATAATTTAAAACAGGATCCTCATCTGATCCTGTTTTAAATTAAGGCAGCCCTTTGCAGTATGTGTCATCATGGCTTATAGGGTAGTGCTAAGAAAAAAATATAGCAGTACTAGTCCCCAGAGCACATGGAGATCCAGACATGCCCCTAGTATGAAAGTTCTGCAACTGTGGCCAGGATGCTCCTCAAACCTGCTGTGTGCTCCTTTATAATGCAACCTTTTCTCTCACCCCACGCATCCAGATATGAAACTATGAAAGGCTCCTGCAGGACTCAGCACTGAAAGTGGTGGTGTCCCCACCACCACTGAGTATGTCCCACCTCTGGGTCTTTCATAGCAGAGGAGTTGTAGTCACTACAATAGGCTAGCAAAGTTTTCTGTGAGTCCTTAGTGACTGCTTATTCAGTAACAGTCTTGTATTCACATTGTCAGCGTTGCTCCCACCATGTATTAATCTTTCACCAGAAATTATATCCTTTTCATCACTAACTGCAGTGCTCTCTATTAAGAAGCACTCATAGAAGGTATCAATCCAAGCACTTCTTGAAAGAGAGCCCTAAGAAAGGAGTTATTCTCAAGTTAGACTAAACTGTTTGTTGAATAAAGTAGAAGCTGATACCACCAACACCTAAACAAGAGAGCAACTTGAAACACCTTTGGTGAATTCCAGAACTCCCACTGGTCTTAATTAGGAGAACTGAAAGAAACTGTTAATTTCAATCAGCTGGTGAAAGGTGCTGCTGTCACAATCAGTCAGGCTTTTGGAGTTCAGTTTTCAACCTTTTCAGTATTAGACAGTCTTACGCAAAATATACTGTTTCCTTGGAAAAATATGTATATATTTTCTTTGTTATTAGAGGTTATATATAGCGGTTTGAGACCAGAACATATGTTAAGTCTTGTTTTATTTCTGGGTAATGTCTCTTTGTTTTATCAAGATGACCCAGACTTTAGTAACTAAACAATTATGCAAAAAAGAATTGTACTTATTAAAAGTAATTCTAAAAAGGTTTACTGAGTAATCTACTAGTAACAGACAATTTAATTCCTTGGATACCAATTTGCCATAAAGGAAGAGGCCTAAAACATCTTTTGTATATGTATTCTGATGTTTCAAGGAACTCTTGAGATTTTGAAATGTACCTGATGTGTTAGTTGTTGGGGTTTTTTTTCCCTTGACTTCTTCAGTTAAAGTACTTTTTTTTCCCCATAACTCTTTTTCTGCATATGATATACTTTTGTACAAAATATAGTCTGTTGTGTTTTGATGACCGCTTATAATACATTCAACTGAATAGATTTCCCCAGGGATCACCTACTTTGGTATAATGAGAAAGATGAAGTCAATGTAGATGTGACATGCATTGTTACCTTTTTTATACTGCAAATTACTTATACTCAAGTGATATGTAGATTGTTATTAAAAATAACTTAATCCTTGAATTGTTTGCAGGTAAGAAAAAAAAACATCAAATCTCCACCAAATTAAAATAAACGCTACTCTTTGAGAGTATAGTTATGGGTTTTCCAGAGATGGCTACATATTTCTCCAACAGCAAGCAGCAATGTAGTAATCCAGTAAGAGTCAGAATGTAGTTAATGCACATGGGAGTAGGTATTTGCACTCTGAATGTTCTGAATAAATTCAGAAACAGTGGTGAACTCATGAGTAAGACACAAGGAAAATATAAATGTAAAAATTTACTCCAATAAAATCAGAAGAAAGCCTTGAGGGAAAAAATAAAAGAACCATAAGAAGGAAAAAGAATCATAAGAAGAATGTAATGAAAGTGATGGAATTGCTTAGCTTGGATATGGCCCTGCTTGAAATGTTTTTACAAGGGCATCCTTGTTACCAGAGTGAAAAAAAATCGTAAGTGTTAACTAGAAATCACTTTCCTTCATCCCACATCTTTCCCCTTAGTAAATGAAGACAGGATGAACAGCTAAAATTACTAATTGGTTTACTGATCAGTTGTAGTTTGTTCGATTGATTTGCAATTAATTCTGGTTTGTGGTGCATAGAAGAGGAAGGTTGGCGCCAACCTTTGAGGCAGCTGATACTCAATATCCTCCAAGAGAGCTGTGGGTCAGAATATCAATAATCTGTTTTGAAGCAGCTCCTGAATGTATTGAGACTGTGTCTTGTGCATTTGTAAGAGCTCTAGGGAATAAAACAAAATCTGCATTTTGTTAGTAAATATATCTCTCTGAAAAGACTGGATAATTTTACCTTACATTAAATATTTTGCGCCATTTTGATTTCAAAACAGTGTAAATACTTTCTATAATCTGTAGTTGTATTGGTAATTTTCATGATACTTGCTTATATCATAAAATTCACTTCTTCAGGCTCTTTGCAGGTCAATAGCAACTTAAAATTAAAGGAATGTACAGGTTTTTCTTCACTGGTACTAAAAGTTCATGGAAAGTAAATTAAAAACAAATATATATGCACAATGTCTGAAATATAAATAATTTCTTTTGAGACATGGGGGGCCATGTTTAGAGTACAGTTGATTTTTTTTTTTTTCTAAGAAAAAATTTCTTCCATTTAGGAAAAAAAAAACAAAAAAACCCAGAATATATCAGAAGACAAAGAGATTAAGGATCCAAGCACATATTACTTAAAATGGAGTCAAGAGGAAGCTTGTGTTTGAAAGTATTATCTCATCCTCCTCTCTATTTGGTCATATCTGTAATATGACATTATATATTTTCTTTTAGGAACCTGATTTAAATGTCACTGTAGTATTCACTTGGTATACAGAATCCTTTCCTGGATGCCTTTTACAAAATGTATCACTTTCTGCTTGAAGATATTTTCCAGAGAGAAATATTAATATTCTTTTCCTTTGATACTCTAGATTGCTTATTCTCCTATCATTAGTGTAACCACCCTTTCCCTTCATCCAATATGCAGATTTTCTTTCTCTTCCAGTTTTTTGGTTTAATAAAAAAATGCCCACCCCCTCTCTTAAAATCTGTCTTCTGTATCTTTCAATTAAATTTCCAGGTATTTTTACCTTATCTTTTCCTGATACCCCAAAGTTAAGCAAAATTTTTTTTAAATTACCTTTTGATACTTTTAATTTTCTTTTTTTTTCTTTTTTTTTTTTCCTGTTCAGCACTGAAAGGAATATCTAATGATTGGATTTTATGTGGAAAACATGTAATGAAATAATATTGATGCCTTTTTATTGTAGTATATATGCATTTCAATGCATACAAAACCTAATAATATTTATGCAAATAGTGTAATTCATAACATGAAAGTGCAACTTATTTTAACTTTAAAAAAAATCTTTTTCAAACTCTTAATTGAAAACACATTTATGTAGCATCAAAAGTGCAAAATGGATGAGTACAGGAGAAATGAATGGCTATTCACTGAGACTATTTTTTGAACCCCTAATAAATAAAACACCTGATTAAAGCTATAGAAGAGAAGTGATAAGGAAAACTGAACTGAGTTTCCATGCTACTTAAGACTTCGGCTTTTCACTGTAAATGTGATCTTGTTTCAAACTGTGAATGAGTTTAAAACTTCATGTTAGTAGCCGCATTAGAGATACTGTAATAGTGGTGGATCATTCCCGTGAGAAAGGCAAGCAAGGCTTGTGTGACTCCTGTGTAAGAGAGCTATCTGTCACAGATGTCACTTTATCTGATTGAGACTCCTTAGCTGCTGCTATACTTGCACCCTTCTCTATATCAAGACCTTTTGCATCTACAAGCTGCCAGCAGGGAAGTAAAAAAACCTTTCCTTCTGATGAGATAGCATTGAGATCTTTGTGGCTTTTTGTCTCAGCATTTAAAGAGGGGATTTAATTGGCTGACATTTGAACTTTGAAAGAATCCAAATTTTTATGGCATGTGTTTTTTTCCACTGTATTTGATAACCTTACCATCACTTTACTTTTCTTATACCATTAGCTCTGTATGCAGTAGTCTGTCAAAACGTGTTTAGATCTTTTGTCTGATGCATTGGAAGAACATTTGTATATTTTTATTGTTCATAGTCAAAACTTTTGTGATCATTTTTGTGAATAAAATGGAAGCGATGAGTTCTGTCCAAATCATTAAAATGTAAAATTAAGACAACAAAAGCTGTTGGGAACTTGATTTTTTTTTCTAGGGTTTGATTTTAATGGGTGTTTTCCCTTGCAGAAAACTGAAGGTGAGCAGCACACTATTCATTACTGAATAAAATCACCTTCATTATGACACAGTTTGTGGGCCACAAGTTCATGTGCTAAAGGACAAAATGTATTAATGTCTGAAAAACACATTGTGAACAGGTTTCACTCTGCATCTCCAGCACACACATGTGCATACAGCATCAACAGCTGAAATTGCTTGGTCCAGACAGCTGTCCAAAACAATTTTTCTAAAACTTATTTTTGATATTAGAATAGATATGACTGGCGTCATAGCCTTCCCTGATTTATGGGAGGAGTGGGAATCTGGTTTTACTCTTGCATCTGTTACCATACCACAAATTCAGAAAGTAACAACATTACTCTCATTTGCTGATCTGTTAAGAATGTGCGTGGTTTTGTGATGAGAATAATGCAGTAAGACAAAAAAAGCAACCTGAAGAACGAAGGAGAAATTGACGTTGTTGCAGATATTCACTTTATTGTTTATGATTGTACATGTAGAATTCATGGATTTACCATGTTTTTGTAATGTATTTACACAAGGAAAATCTCTTATAAATCATTTGTTTTCCAATAGGAACCTACATTTTTCACCCTAATCTCTACTTGAGTTCACTGAGGCAAGAAGGGGTCAAATGATGAGCCCAGTGTTACATGATGAGTCATTGAATGAACCAAGTGCTAGGATCCTCCTTGCCCCTGGTCGTTTATATCAACAGGCCACAGGGGCTTTGTGTTACTTCTTTCATCTGCCTTTAAATCCAAAGTGTTAGAAATGTCTTCCATTAAATCTTTGTGTGGCTCAGACACTGTAAAAAATTACAGGTCTTGGGATGGTCTGTTCTTTTACTGCATATGTTTCCTTGTTTTTTTCTGAGACACCCTTTCTGCTGAGATTTGTTTACTGGTCTCCATAAATCAGCATTCTCATCAGATGTTGTAATGAACTCCTAAGAGAACCAGCCAATATTTCCATAGCTGTTAAGTAGTTATCTAAAGATTTCTTTCTTTTTGGGCTTGATTCACCACTGGGTTTCCTCAGGTTTATACTGGCATAAGTCTAATGGGTTCAAATTGGTTGCAGTAAATCAGCGCACAGAACTAGTCCCTGACCTGGTGTAAATCAGGAGAGCTCCACTGTAGCCGCATGCAGCTATCCTTATTTTTACCAGCTAAAGCTCTGCTAAAGCTGGGTTGTAATGAACCCAGATAGCTCCATATCCCATGGAGTTCAGACAAGCCCAGCCATGTACACGCTGTTGTGCCAGGTTCAGCTGTAATGACCAAGTTATTCCCAGGTGTAGTGTTAGAGTTACACTTTCAAAAATGAAAATCACGTTTGATTAGAATGACAAAAGAGAGACATTTTTGTGTGTGTGATAGTTTTGTTGTCATCTGTTTCCTTTTTTTCTGCAAAAACAGCACTGCCTTTCAGAGCTTCACTTCTGAGGTTTCATCTGCAGCAGTAAGAAAACCAGCGACTGCAGGTTAACAGAGGAGCAGATGTGAAATAAATCCTTTGGAAGATATTTAATGCGTGTGAAAAGAAGAAACAAGAAACCATATCTACACAAACTAAGCCATGGGGCACTCTCTCTGTAGTCTTGCTACATATTATCAATTAGACTGTGAGCAGACAAAAACCTAGCCTTGCACTTGGATCTGTAGATGCGCTGAAGTTAGAGGAACTAGCCATGTATAAAACTGCTGTTCTCTAAGATCTTGCCAGAAATATAACTCCCTTTTGACTGGAAAAACATGTTCCATTTCACTGAAGTAATTTTAAACATTTCAATAGATAAAAATTAATAAATTTTTGAACTAAACAGTTCCGTAAAATATTAGTTTTTTAAATTTTAATATATAATCACATCTCATTTACTTCCATATTTTTTCTTTATTTATTTTTTACTGATCTACAGCATGAGCATGTATTCACAGAAATGGTATTCCTAATGCCACCTTTCACCAAAAAAAAAACTTCAGTGACAAAAAAATGGTTTTTTCTGCTTTTCTTCCAAGCAGATTTATGTATCTTTATGGAAAAGCATATTGATATTGGGGTCCAGCTGTTCTGGAATTCTTAGTGCTACAAAAGCGAAGAAAACAACATTCTTATTAAAATATTGAAGTTTGGTGGGTTTTTTTTTTGTCATAAAGGAACCACACTGTATGGAGAAAAACATGAGAATTGCCCACTACTAGCCATTTCAGTGCATTCAAAAACTAGAGCAAGCCTAAAATAGTCTAAAATCATGGAGATTTCTTTTGCTTTCAACAAGTGCAATATCTATTACACCTTCTGTCTTTGAGAATTTTCAACCTTCTTAAAACTGATAGTGAACTAGAATAAGCCATGTGTAGGTGGGGACAGATACATAAATTTTCCTTTCTAAGAATTATTAACCCATTTTTTTTTTTATTTTAAAGCATGTATACATTTCCTCTGTTATTGTATATAGTTTAACTAATCTGCTTATTAAATATTAAAGTGCCAATCAGGTGCAATTGAATTTTAACAGAGAAAATTTACCAGCATAGGACACTGTATGAGCTCTTTATGAATAGGAAGTAACATTTGTTTTGTTATGTAAATGAATGCAAATATAATGGAATCGTTTCCATTCTACTTATGTTACCAGAAGAAAAACACAAACAAAAAAGTACACCTACTGATAGTCTTAGGTAACATTTTCATTTAGTATATATGTTCACTTTACAGTGCAGGAAAATTCATTTTTGCACAATGGCAAAAATTTTCATAGTCATAGTTTCTGATTTATGGTTGATATTTGTTAACTAACTATTTGATATCATTGTCAATGTTAGGCCCTCCAGCACCCTAATTCTAAAAATGCACAAATTCATAATGTATTTTAAAACTTTTTTTATTAAAGAATTATTGTGCCTAAATATACATGAGATTTCATAGAAAAAATGGCTAAAAAGTTACTCAATTCCACCTGTAGTGAAAATGTTTCAATACATACTTAGCTTTCCACATGTACTTACCCACACCATTACTTTTGCCAATAACTTTATTACAGCTTATTCGCCATAACAGAATTCCCCAGTTCCCAAGTAAAATCCTTTACACAAGGCTCTAAAATAATATAAATTTTAGGTTAAAAGTTATTAGTTCTGTTAGATATTGTGCTACATCAAGCTTTCAAAATAAAAAATCAAAATCTTTCAATTTTTTCCAGTCTCACTTCTGGAGGTAACTTTTCTTTTTCTTTGAAGGGAATTTCCAAGTAGAACTAATTTGGTCAACAACACAAAGCATAGGATGATGCATTCTAAAGTTTGTGTACAATTCATATATATAATAATATATATTCAGAGAAAAAAAGATGTTATAACAAAATATTTTCATTATTATGAAAATTTCTACCTAGAGAATTTTCTATTGTAAATGCTGTAGAGGTAGAAAATGCAAATGTCAAAGGGGTACATACAGAAAGCAGAAACTGGTTTAAGGAAATGAAAATACAAAATCAAATACATCAAATTTTGAATGCACACATGCACACACATGTATACATTTCCTAACCTGTAATTTTCAAGTTCCAATATCTAATGTCCTTTATTATTATTTAAAATGTTGAGACATCAGGATAGGTCCACCTAATAATTACAAAACAGGAGAAAAACATAGAAGACTGATCTTTCCCTACCTGTCATAAAAAGGAAATATCAGCACAATTATTTTTCATTATTATATATAATTAATATATTCCTAATTTTATATAATTAGCATGGTTAAACACCCCAGAAACACTTATTTGTGATTTTCTGGAGATACCGAATTATCTCCTGTTTCAAACAATATTACATTTTTCAATAGTGTCATTTCACAGATTCATATTCACAAATTGATGATAACTTCAAAATTTAAGCTTAATTCACAGAGATTGTTCACGTCTCTTTTTTTATTGCTTTTTTTTTTTTTTTTAATAAAAGAATTGGACTTCATTTCTAGAATTAAAAATGCAGGGAGAGATACTGTTACAAACTATTCATTGAATGCTAGCAAAAATAGAGCAGAGTCTGAAGATCACTTTAGATATGATATAGATTCTCTGTGTCTATATGTTGTATGAAATTAAATTTATAATGATTGGCAAACAAATTTCCTAATTGAAGTCATCAGCTGAAGCTGTCTTGCACAGATTTACTGTTGAAGGCTCGAGTGACCTGTTTAATGACCCTAAACCTTAGTGTCAGAAGTTCTTTCTAATCCTTAAATATCCATGTCTAATAAATCGAGGAGGCTAATAAAAGGACTTTATTTTTTGTATTGATACAAGTATGGATTTATTTATTCTGAATTACTCACCAGAGAGAGATATTTCATTGAAAAATATCCCTCAAAAGTGATTAATTACAACACAGGTGTCATGTCTAAAAAAATTGCTTGAAATTATATCATCAGAGGTAATTGACAATATATCTTTTTAATTTCATTTTTGATGTCTTTACCATCTTTCTTTTGAGGTAATTTTTTAAGTACGAATATTTTTCTAATTTTTTCTATGCTGAGTTCAAAAAATACATCTCTCTTTTGCTAAAACAGCCACTGAATATGTCATGTGCTCCAACAACATAACAGAAATTTATGGATAAATTAACATGGAGTTTAAATTGAAGATATGATATTAGAAATATGTATGGCTTAAAGCTGAGAGCTTCACCGAGGCTTTTTTTTTTTTAATTGTTCTTTTTCTTAAATGAGTGTGTGAAATTGTAGATAGTTCTGGGTTATAATAGTACTCAAAAAAAATCAAACATATTGATATGGAAATTAATTCTTAAAATGTATTAAGAACCTTAATTATGTGCAGCTGCAAAATCAGGTAGTAAGAAAAATTACTGTGAGTTCACAGTAACATTCAATATTTTTCTTTTGTTTTTCTTGTTCTGGTTGTGTATTATATTTCTTTGAATTGCAAGGCACATTTCCACAGGAACCTTCCTTAGTGCAGGTGCTCAGTTTTGCTACTTGAAGTTTAAAAAATGAAGTTAAAAATTCATAGTCTATGGGCTTATGTATCCACTGATAAAAATAATTTCCTTACCAAAGCTACAGTTACTAAAAACATAAAACAAGCCCCACGTCAGACAAAAGTTGGGGAAAATTTTTGTCTAAACTGATCTCTCTCACATGGGGCTTGGCTCAACTTGCAAATGTGATGCCACAGAGATACAGCTGCCAGACCCACACTTAGCAAACAGCTTTGTTTTTCCTGTTGAAACATTGGTAGCCAACACGGTAACAATGCAGTGGGAACAACTGATTAGCCTCTTGGTGCCATATCAATTCATAATTCCTATCTCAAATGCATCTCAGACCCCATCTCTTTGAGCATCATCATAGAAATCAATTAGCTAATTAAGTCATCTTGTAGCATTATGATGACAATAGCTTGATGATTACTGCTCTTTTTCAGTAGCAAGGAGATTTTGTAAGAAATTTTATCAGCCTTATGTTCCTGCTTTGTCTAATTCACCAAGTATTTGTGTACAAAAAACCAAACAAAAATGCAAAAAAAAATATCCCACAACAAAGTACTGTTTTACACTTTCATGAAAATCTAGGAGAAAGCAATGAAAATACCTCTCAAAAGTGAGATGCTTGGGTTTCTACGTTTCTCTTCTGCTTTTAAATAGCCCAAACATACACTGTGTATATACTGTGACCTGTATTCTGTGTAAAGTTCCACATGAGTTTCTGTCCTCCCATGCAGGACACAGAGCTACAGCTTTGAAAGTCTCTGGTGGAGGAGCTAGCACTAGCAGCACCCTTCACAAGGTTGGTCAGAAGAAAGCAAATTGGTTTCTCTCTTTTGGGTTATTTTGTTTGTTTGTTTTAGTGTAAAGAAAACATTTTGTTAGCAGCATCGAGTTACCTGCTTGAACTAAGCCCATGATTTTCAGTTCTGTGATGACAATTACAGAAAGACCAGCCTGCTGGGGAAACTCTCTGGTACCATAATCGGAGTCATCCTGAATAGTTCTGAGATCAAATTTTCAGTAATTAATTTTATTTTTACCATGAGAATACTGTGTGATGCTTCACTTTAGATTATAAGCACAAAACACATTGCTGGATTATCTCTACATGGAAAGAGCATATCATGTATAAACTTGAGAGGGAAATAACCTTCTGCGCTAGCAACTGACAATAAAACACCATTACCTGAAAGAAGGTATATCCCATTTAACTTTTAAGCCCTTTTAAAAAATCTTTGGAAATATCCAGTAACTAAGAGCAGAGACAAGGAAGGTGACTTCATAAAGCACATCTAGAAATGGGTTCTTTGATATGAAACTAAAGACAATTTCCTCCTCTGTTGAAGATAAGAGCAATTTTACTATTGATTTCTTGGAGGAAGTGCCCAGTGCAGCCTCCCTTTTCTGGCTCTGTCACCAGCTAGCTGCGTGAACACAGGGACTGAATGCAGCTGGGCTCCTTCCTTCCATCATCTGCTATGTCTGCCCAGGCTGCAGGCTCCCTCCTACTCTGCTTGAAGTTTCTCTGATGATACATTTGAAAGTGGGAAAGCAAAACACAATCCAGTTCAGCAGAAGCATCAGAAACCACCACTATTTAGATCAGAACTGTCTTTTATTCCGAGTACTGATTTAATTAAACGGCAAACAAAAGCTGAATGTTCTTAGAGTTCCTCTGCTTACGTGTTCCTATTGTTAATAATCCTATTCCCTTATTCAGCTAAAGAAAGATATAAATTAATGTATATAAACATTAATTTATATCTTTCTTTAGCTGATTAAATAGGGAATCAACTGCAGCCAGCCAGTAGTCATTTACTGTACTTGATCACTTTTGATTCTTATTCACTCTGAATGACACTAAATAGAGGTGTGAGGTTCCTCAATGGAGTTGGTCATCTTGCAGACAAGTTACCAAAGAAGAGAAGATAGAAGAAAGTTAGTGTTATTTTCCTGATTGATAGCTAACGAGGCCCTTTTATGAAGACACTTGTAGTGTTATTGCAAGCTGAGGTCCAATTAGTGGATAGATACCTTTTAGCGCTGTTCTCCTTGTTCGTCTATCTCCATGCTATATTATCCTACAGCAAAAAAACAGAGAAGCTTTTACACTAATCTTTAAAAATATCCATGTGAGAAAATATAGTAGAATATTTACTAGGCATAAATATGAATGTCTATGTATTCACATACGTACTCATTATGTACATACGAGAAATGAGTTAGACGGGTACACACACATCCACACAAAAATTCTTAAAGACCGTACTATAATCTGCCTGTGAAATGGTTAACAGGAAAATAAATCGACATTCCTTTCTATGTGTGTTACAAATATTATTATCTCCAAGTCACATTTTAATTTCATACTTGATGCTTCGGCTCATGCCATGTTTTTAGTTAGCAATGGCCTGTTAAGCTGCTAATTTATATACTGTTGTGAAGGCCTCTATAAATGCTGCTCTATAAATAATAGAGCAGTGATCCATAACAACCTTCCATGTAACAGCACAGAGTCCACTGCAGCTAATATGAAAGAACTGCTGGTTGCTAGGTGCCAAAATGCTGCCTGCCTATTTAGGAACTGCTATAGTTTTGTCTCCCTGCTAAGATGACAAAAGTGTAATTAGAGATTAATCAAGAACTACATTAGTGCCACAGTTTCCTGCAGGCTGACTTTTGTTGCTTACCAGCAGTTAAGTGCATCTGCCTGTATTTGCCAGTTCTCTGGAGATTTAAAAATTTATTGTCATATTTACAGGGACAGCTACAGTAAGAGTTATCTAACCCTGAAGGAAACTTGGTAAAATGCATATAATTTGTAGTTGCAAAGATGGCTCTTTGTGTTTATTTTCTAAACATTTCCCATCTGAGAAAGGTTTTAAATTTCCTGCCGCCACAAACTTAATTTGCTGGGATGATGGGAAGAGAACTTAGGTCCAGACTCTTTTATTCTCTACTGAAGCTTCATATGCATAAAACTGTACACCATTTTTAGTATTCTTATTTCGATCTAGGTCTTCTGTAAGATTCATTTAATATCATTACAGATCTTACCTTTGTCTGTTTTGATAGTAAGAAACTTCTAGAACTGCTGGAACATTTGAAAACATTAATCTGTTCATTATTTCATGTCACTAAATTGTATTATGGAATTGAATTATTTAAATTCATGAGATAGCACCTTGATTGTACAACCACCTACATATTGACAGAAAATCAGGACTTACTTTTGCAGGGTCCTCTTCATTGCACAAAGCAGAAAAAGCCACAGAAGAGTTTTGTAAAGAAATTTTTAGTAATTAAAGAAATTCTGAATTTAATTTATGCTTCCCAAATCAAGAACTTCAAAAATCGTCCAAAATCTTCTTAGGAATCATGTTACATTTCCTGACTAGTTCTAAAATAATTTAAAAAAGACAGATACAAAAACAGACAGAGGACATTGGCACTTGCCCAAGGTTGCAAAATAAATCATTGTACCTCCACACAGATCTCAGTCATTCTGTATATTGTGGAAAAATTTGTACTACTTTAAATGAGAGACTGTTATACTATTGCAATATCTGCTGCAAAGGCTTCCCAAAAATCATGGGAACAATCTACGTAGAGCACTGTGCTGCTTAGTATCCAAGCCCAAGAATATGTTTATTTGTGTAAGATTGTGTCAAACATAGCACCGTCACTGGTATTGAGGAGAGTAAGTCTAATATAAAGTTAAAAAGTCTATTTTCAACACGTGAGCAACAATCTTTACAGAATAACCAACCAAGAATAACATATTTCCATTAATGAGATCAATGCCTACTGTCTAATGAGTCAATAAAAAGCACAAAAAAACCCCCAGTAAAAATGCAGAGATTGTGCAGCTGACTCCGAATAACTTCATTTGAAACCAAAAAAGCACACCCAAGTAGAGGAAAATGCTGTATAAACAACTCTACTGTAAATGGATTAACAGTGCAAAACTGCAGTCCAGCTTTCCTTCCAAACCAAATCACTTTTAGAAATGAGATAAAATTATATATATGTAACGTGGTAGTTGGATTGTAAAAGCGTAGTCACCTCTAAAAACTACTGCTGCTTATTCATATATATGTATATATACACACTACACAAACACATATAGATATATATAAACCTATATATGTATATTTGTGAAGAAAGAGAGAGAGAGATTTATATATATATATATATATATATATATATATATATATATATATATATTATATATGCATGCATACACACCTATTGGTTTTTGTAGAGTTGTAGGCAAGAAATTCCAGTTCTGGGACAACAGAACAAGAACTCTGGGAGGGAGGGTTCCTAGATGTGGTTATAATTACTTATAAAGCAGACCTAGTGGAGAAAAATCATGGCATATGGCTCTGTGAATTTATTCATAGGTCATTTCCTCAAGGGAAAAATAGAAACTATAGTATTTTCAAAGGAAGAGCAGAGCTAGGAAAATGCCCCCTAAACTTGTTAGAGATTACTCCAGACTTTACAGCCCCTTTGATTTACACAGGGACAGAATCTTGTCGAAAATAGGCTTAACAATCAGCTTCTCATTTAGTGCTTCCTAATCTTTTTGTTTCCTCTTCCTTTTGCACAGATCTTTATGCAATACTTACAAGATAAGGTTTGTGTAAATTGGGTTCTTTGTTACGCAGAATCTGGAGTTCAAATCCAAATATTTGGAAGGTAATATTTCCTTCCATCATAGCAACTACTGTAAACAACAACATGAAATTTTTTCAGCTTTTTAAAAATACTGGTGATCCTCAAAAACAAATTATGAACCTCAAAAGTTTTGGAAAAAAAATCTATTTATTGATTCTGTTTTATCTCTTTTACCTAGAAACATGGTACTGAGTTCAGTGTCAATGTGTTCTATATTCCAAATGCTAATCTTATTTCTCATCTTTTGCTTTACTTTTCATAAAGGAAAACAGCTCACAAATACAAGGCCTTATTATTTAAAAACTTCTTTTTCTCATGAGGGAGACACTGAAGGGTTTAATTTTTTTAATACAACAGAAAAAGTTCTCTCTGTCTACTAAAAAATGCAACTTTTTATCTTAGAAAAATAGGAAACTTATTTTACAGATTATGAAAAAGTAAATAATTGTGAAGTCAAGCTGAAGGAGTAATAATAATAATAAGAAGGAGAAGAAGAAGAAGAAGAAGAAGCCATTAAGAGTTTAAATCCTAGGCAAAATTAACACTTATCTTTCCTGTCTTCCAGACTGCTGCTCTTCTGGATTGATAGCAACCTTGTTTTAGTGTGATAAACAGTAGGACCTGCCAGAAGTCAGATGTCAACATAATCAAAATTTATGATTATGAGCTGTGGTACCAGCAGAACTCTTTAAATATTTGTAAAACTGGGTGACGGCTCTACCAATGATTCTGAACCAAAGTTCTCTGGAGCTATTGGTTTTCTGGGGGAAGGGCTGTTGCATGTTTATAACTTTTTTTTATTTAAACACAGTTCTTGGAGCTTATGAGAATTCATAATGCCTTCTTATGTCTAGATTGCAAGAGAGTAGAAGAAAAACACAGGAAGGGAACCTGCTTGGCTACTGTGTAGTATTTAGCACTCTGAGTATGCTCATGAGTAATAATTTTAACTGCTGGAGGAACATAAATAACAGCTTCAGTTTTGGAGAAGCTCAATTCCAGGTAGTATCCATTAAAGAATTTTGGATTGTACCAAGGAAAAACATTAAAAGAAAATAAGAGTTAATTTATCAAAACTAAATATTTTGCAATATCAGTCGTGAGTTTTAAAGCAGTGATTATGTATTAAAATAAAACCTAAGTAATCCAGGATTAAGGAGGAATATATATATACAACTCAGTCACTTGGGATCAAACACTAGATCCAAATGGCAGCTGCAAAGCACAGATGAACAATTTTGTTCAACGTAATTACCTTGATTGCAGCTAATCTCATCTGGGCTGGAGTATGTATGTGTATGTGTATCTAATCTTACATAAGAGTTGATGTGTTTGCTGGCTGAATTAGGTCAAAATACAAAAGACAAAATAGCTAATAAGTACAGAGCATTATCAAAATTTGGATTCTACAATTGTACTCTTATTTCCACAAACCCAGTGCTTTGATGAAAATTGTTTATTAGATGGCGAAGTTCTTGGCTAGAAGGCATCTTCTAGGGCTTTGAAGATTTTGCCATAGTCTTGGAAATTAAAAAAAAAAAAAAAAAAAAAAGAAAAGAAAAAAAAGAGTAAATTGCTGTGCTTTTCTGTAATTTTGTAAAACAGGGTATTTCAAGATAAATTATACTAACAGACGGTATCTGTCTTGTACCACAAAATACATGTAAAATACCTGTAATTTAGGCATTTCAAGGCATGCATGAGAAAAGGTAATAAACACAAACACATCCATACTAGTTTGTAGACATGCAGACTTCATAAGTTAGAAAGATCTCAGGCTTACTAAATATCAAAAATGGGATCCTGCAGCACACCAAACCACCTAAAATTGCCTTCATATTTAAGGTGCAATTTATTTCAAATGGCATAGATTTGTAGATATCAGTGCTAGCATACACAGACTCACTGGATGTCTGCATGTGGCAGTGGCTGGGTTGAAATAGAACTAATTTTTGGGTTATATATACTGTTGTATTTAGATAGATTGTTAAAAACACATAGGTAGATGTAAACATGTGACATAATATAGTTTTGTGATGTCCTGATTTATTCCAGTTTTGCTTTTTCCTAATAATTTAAAGATCCCATTTCTGTTTATCTTCCAAACACTTTTCTTTCCAAATTCACACATTTAATTTCAAAATTTTATTGTGTTTTCAGTGTGGTTTCCTCTAGTTTGCTCCTTTACCAATTCACAAAGCACTTACTAGACCTGAACATATTTTCCTTTCTTGTAGCTGAAAAAGTGAAAAATAAGTGATTGCACTGTTGCTTTGCACCAAAAACCGTGACAAGTAGGAAAAGATGAATTGAGCAAGAAGTAGAATGGTGAACTTTAAATTACATATTAATAGATTGAATTTTATTAGACAGCATTTATTCCCTTGAACTCACACCCCCGTGAAACATGAGAATGTTTCCAGGAAAAACATTTTAATAATGGATGAAGATACTTAACATTTTACTACCATTTTTCTGTTTTAACTGATATATCCTAACAGTAGTTATAATCCACCTCATACTGGATTTTCTTAGGACACAAGATATAATCCAATCCAACAGCTCTTAGGTGCTGTTTACATCTCTTAGACTCCATTACAATTTTTGTCTTAAAACACTTTCAAAAAGACTGTCATAGACATCATTCTTTTTGAAAAATCCCAGTAAACTCCTCCTGTGTAGCAGGGCTCTCACATATCAGCAGTCAGTTACCTACAGAGATGACCCAGACTTGTAGGACAGACTGGGGGTTAACCCATCATCTTGAATTATACTTTCAAAATATAAATTCACCACAGAAAACTTAAAAATGCATTAAACCAATCCAAGTATTTCCTTGAAATTGAAAATTGCAATGGATGTTTCTCTGTGTCAAGAAGTTAAATTAACTTTTGTTAGCTCAATTTATCCTTATAAATCATGGATGTGCACAGTCCATCATATGGGCAAAGAGAAAAGTAGGAAGGTTTTAATCTTAAACTTTATGAGTTTTATCACGATCACCTGTTTTAAACAAATAGTTCCATGAATCAGAGCCAGCAGTGCTTCATTTACTAAGATCTGTCTCTTGTGTTTGATTAAAGGTTCTGATTAAGGGTTTTCCCCTAATTAGAGCACTCAGAAGGCCCCTCTTGGATTAGTTTTTTTCTTATATCCACAGACAGGAATTGATAAGATGGCTTTGGATATTAAATGTTGGTACTCCTCTGCCTACTGTCTTGTTTAGGGAAACTTACATGAACCTTTTTATTTTTAAAATCCTTGTTTGATTGTCAAAGATGCTCAGTGACAATGCACCCCGGTAGCGGAAGGTGATTGGGACACACGCCAGGAGGGGCCCTGCTCTATCTCTGCAGGCAGGGTCGTGGTTCGGCCACTCGCTGAGGTCCTGACCACCAGAGGCGGCCGATAAACACAGACCTAACATCTAAAGATGGAGGAGAAGGAAGAAGGAAGGACTCTGTGCTTGCTTCTTCAAGCTGCCTTTATTTCTTTCCCAGGCAGAAATTATGCCGGGGCAGAGCTGCTTGGAACCGGCAGCGTGGATTCTTTCCCGCGGTGACAGCAGCGCCACTACAAGACAGATGACACAACGCTTGCAGGCAGCAGCAGTGGCAGCAGCGGCAGGAGCGGCCGCGCAGGTGATCCCCACTGCAGCAGGAGCCACGTGGGCAGTGGCTGCCATCTTTCCCTGCGGCAGGAGTGGCGCCTGCTCGGGAGGCGGTGAAGCTTTCCCCCGCGGCAGGGGCAAAGCACCACCAGCGGCGGGGTTTTCTTGTCGCCAGAGGGAGATGGCCAGTGCCACACCTCGTGGGCATCCTCCTTTCTTGCAGAGGGGAGCATTGCTGGCTGCAGAGTTGCACAATGCGGGTGACGGCGGGACGTGAGTTCTGGCGGGGCGCGGGTGCCACATGGCTCAAAGAGGAGACAGCGGCAGAGAGCAGGGAAGAAGAGAAAACAGCGGCTTTTTGTAGGAATGTGCCCCCTGTTGACAGAGTGGCAAAACTATCCTTTGTCGCCCTAGAAAGGAAAGAAGCCCAGAAGTTTCTCTCATCGATTAGGTGAAAAAGCCACCTCATAGGACCTCAAGGACTTCACCTCAAACTTAAGGGCAGCTAATTGGATAGAAGCCAAAAAGTCCTGCCTGACCAATTGGGTAGAAAAAGAAGAGAACAAAGGAACTAGGAGCTTTTGTGAGGTGTTCTACTAGGAGCAAGACCTCTTGTACCTGGCTTAGTTTTTTCTGTTTGTTATTTTGCTTTTTATTAAACTTGTTTCCAACATTGCAGCAAAAGCCATCCTGCTTATTTTATGCCTCCAAAAGTAGCTGAGTTATCTTGGACGTATTGTATATTCCTTTGAGAGCTTATAAGGCCTGGCTTGAGGAAGAAAATATAATAGCTTTTATGTAGGAGGGAGTGGGAAACCAGGAGGGGACTGTCTGGCTAGCCAGAACTTGTAAACGTAACCTGGACATAAACCAATGGCAGAGAGGAAAAATCACAACTGACAGGGAACTCTCTAGACAAAGGGGCAGGATTTTTGGGGACAGATGGAGAAAAATCTGGTATTATTAACTGCCATGGCTAGACATGGGACAAACAATGCCAGACATAGACCAAACGTCTTCAACCTGCCACAGGCAGGGAGAAACCAAACATATTCAAACCCACTGCAACAGGAGAGACTAAACATTTTCAAAACTCCCACTGCCACAGCTCAGGCTTGAAAAATGAGGACAGTAAGATAGGCACATGCCATGATTACAGAGGCTTCACTTTTTTGAGTACATGACTATGAACTATATTAATGCAGATTTGATGGCTAGGAACCACAAAACAGTGAACTGAAAACCTATGAAGGAACTACATGCCAGAGAAATGCCTGATAAAGATTATTCACCTTCCAGCAGAGACCATGCTCAAGGAATATGCACAAACTGCAAGCGGATACAAAGCTACATTGTACAAATTCTCATGTCATGGCAGAAGGTAATAGTTGTGGTTTTAAACAGATGAATTCTTTGGGACCTGAAAATTTTTCTGTATCTCTGTTAACCTACAGGCATAGAAACTACTCATATCCCTGCCGTCAGCTACCTCCTCAAACGAGGCCTGTGCTTCAGCCCTGTGGATTGCTGCTCCTGGGCGTGTCTTCTTCAGAAGCCCAGATACAGAAATGGTATTTCAGCACTGGCTAAGCAGCTTCACTGGCTGTTTTGTGACGCACTACCTCTGAGATATCTCAGCATGACAGATCAGTGAGATGGGGGAGTAAAAGCAGGTTACCCAACGGGTGGAAGCTGGTAATGGACATTTTATTACAAACTAACTTCTTTCTTTAAAGCTTTATTCTACTACTCTCTTTAAAGGATTATTCAGATGATCTAAGTAATGATTTTGATTTAATAAAATGCCATTGAAATACTGTTCATTTACATGACTCATCATTGGTTTTGGGCAATATTAACTGTTTTAACAGATTACCCTCTTAACTACGGGACTTTCTAAAAAAAAGGATAATCTCATTTTAAGCTGCATATCTTGGTTACCAAAAGCAACCAAGTTGAATGAAATATAGCTCATATTACTGACACATTCAGACTAATCTGATGACAATAAATTAAACTCTTTAAAAAAAACCCTCTTGTTTAAATATCTATTAGTTTTACTCTTAAGAGCTGTAGAGATGAAAAAGAATAACCAAGACTTGTTAACATGGAATTTTTTCCTACAATACATATACTCTGTCCAGGATTTCTGACTGAGGAAAAAAAATTAAGAGAAAATGATGTTTCTTGAGGCATATTCTTCAGCAGAATCTTTCTTCCCTGGTTCAGTGAAATAACTCAGCATGTGCCTCCCTGCTTTTGATGGCATTGCTGCTACCAGATGTTCAACCACATTTCAGAGCTGCAAGCAAATGTTTCATATTCACCTCTAGCCCTCTTTACTGCTCACTGTGATTTTCATCACTTTCTAAAATTCCAGTATGGATGCAGATCTCCTTTGCCCTCCCTCTTCATTTCCCGCAGTTCTTACCACCACTGGCTGAAAACAGTACGTGGTTTTTGGACATGGCTGAACATGTCCCTATTTCTAGGAGACCTTTCCATTCCTGATTTGTGGCTAAAGTGGGACAAACAAGAAAGTTGACTAATGGCTGGGTTTCACTGTAGTATGATGTTCTTATTTTAAATTGCTCAAACCCTGGGCATTTAAAATCCTTGAAAAATTATATTTAGTCTTTCCTTATACCACAAATACTGTACAGTTATGCCATTTTGAATTTTCCTTCCATATCCAGGCATATTTTTGTATTACTCAAAACATATAAATATGTTTTTCTATAAAAATATAAGCATAAATAGATATTTATCTTGGAAAAGTAAAAATGTAGTTATATGTATTGAACCTAAAATGAATGCCTGTGTCAGATACTTTTGGCATAAATCAATTGTGGTGCTCAGAGTATGCCAATTTACACACTTTCTCAGTGACAATCACATTGTGTCTTCTTTCATTCATTACAAGTTTTAATTAAATAAGTTCCAATAGCTAAAAAAGTTAGACTTCACAATGCAAATACTCTTGCCATGATGTGTTTTGTCCCCTCTCATGTTTCCAACAGATGTGTTACGTGGGTTGGCAGAAAATAATTTATTGGTCCTCTCCTCATGACGGTGATCTAAATGGGAAGCCAGCTTAACACAACTGCTGATAGCAGTCTTAACTGCCTAACAAAACATCATTGTTTTGAATATCCTAATTATTCATTAGCTGAATAAATGTCTTTTTCACGTGGGAATGTTTATCATTTTTTGAAGATGAAATATTACCTACTTCCTCCTTCTATGATTTCCTTTCATTTGTGTTGATAGTTTCTGAGTTACTATCTGAACTGTCTGCAGTCTGTCAAAGGATACTTCCCAGATCAGAACAAACATTGCTCCACTTCCATTGCTGTATAATGTTTGGTCAAAGACTGTTGTATGGTCATTATGTCCCTAAAAGTCTTACACACCATGGAAGGTAACAGCTTTGATGTAATGCTACATGGCTCTGTTTTTCTTGAGATCTAGTCTGAAACACAGGCTGAGTCTGGAGAGCAAAAGCGCAGCTGCTACTTACAGCATTATTCATGACTTTGTTGAGGACACTCCTCTTATAAGAACATTCACAGAAAATAAGTTTTATCATGTTTTATCATCATTCCCAGTTATATTGAGCATTCAGACTGGGTTGCAAGGAGAATAGACTTCAATTCCTGGACACTAGATGTTCATTGGCTTTCAATAAAATCTGTGAAAAAAAAAAAATTAGCAATAGTATTTCCTCTTGTTGCTATTGGTTAAATAAAAAAAAGTATTTGTATGAATCCACATGTGCATTTTACTTGTGAAATTCATGTATAGGTCATACCAAATTTCTTGCCATTTTTTTATGCTCATTACAGGTGTGATATTTGATACTTGTACTTCTACCATTCTGGAAGCGTTAGGTTCTGTGGTACTTGTTGCTTTTTATATCTGCTGGCTAAGATTAAAATAATGGGATTCAATTTCTCCGGTAACAGAGTCATGTAATGCAGAGATGTGTGCACCCATGATAATTAGAAATTAATAATTCTAGATCTAAAGAAACTTTTATTAACAGTATTTACTTTGAAAGGTAAACATATTTCAGAAAAAATTCTTGGATAAAATATAGTCTTATAGAGAAGAAAATAGAGAAGTCAAATAGAGAAAAAAATGTGGTGAAATGACATCATTATCTTGGGAAATTGATCCCAACTATAAGGTAAAATTGCTGTTTGGAGTTTTTCAGAGCATGAAAAGAGATTTGAAAGAAATACCTGATTCCTGTAATGTCTGCAGGTTTGATGGATGCTGTGTCTACTTCATGGGAGTGAAAGGATTCAATCCCTTACAGTATGGAGGGAAAATGCTCTTACCTTGGAAGTTTAAGGATTTAAATGTGCTCACAGTTGGGTGAATCTCTAAGTCCCACACAGTCACTCACTTCTTTGGTGGAAAATGAGAGGAAGCTGGATACTGCCTTTGTGTTAAGAAGAACAGGAAGAGTAGTTCTAGCTCTGCATTAGACCAGATGGAAGAAATGTGACATGGCATTGTGTATTATTTCCCTTCAGGCTTATAACAAAACAGGGCATGCCCATAACAGACAACAGTGTGACACAGGTGTATGTTTGCAATTTATGAAATAATGATATGAATCATTGACTAATTTTTTGCCAAAATGCTGATCTCTCCTGGACTGTAAGAATTTCCAGAGGATATGAATATAACCAAAATCTGGTCAAAATCCTGGAGTATAACCAAAATCTGGTCAAAATAAAGACTTTTAAAATCTAATCTGTCCATGTTGATTGAGCTCCCTGACATGCCTTTGGAAGGTCCTGTCTCTTCAGAAAACAGCACATAAGTGTGACAGGAGTTAATGTGAGTTCTGAGAATTTTCACTCTTATACTCTATGGGAAAAGGAAAAATATGTTTTCATTCGCTTTGGGTTTTTTCTGGTGAACAGAGTGCGATCGCTACATGAAAAATTCTGTTGCATAGTCCTTTGCCATTTTTCTCCTTTGCTCTAACACTAATGAATAACACTAATGAATAACAGAAAAATATTTAAAAGAAAAACAAGTAGTATTAATCTGCTCCTGCTTATCTTATTATATCTTATTTCACTAATACCTTCTTTCCTTTGCTATTATTTGTGACTTAAATTTGTGTCTTATCTTTAGGATTTAGAACAGGGCTATTCACTTGCTGTTACAATTGTGTTAAATGATAGTTGTAGCACATGAGCGCAGTGAAACTGCACATACAAAATTATTAATATTAGAATATATGTTTCAACTCCAATTAATTATGACAAAAGCAGTGATATTGCTCACATCAAAGTGGATATCTGGTTAGAAGAAAAAGACATGAATTAGTCTCTACTGAGACAGAGCCTGAAGCCTGAGGTCAAAACTTAGGTTAGACACCAGGACATCAATCACAGCCATGGGGAGCAGGCCTTCCAAAGTTTCAGCTGTTCATACAGTATTGGTTTAAAGTGAGAATAAAACTGAACTAGTAGCATAATTTTCAAATCTGCAGGCTGCATGACAGCGACACTGCTTTTGGCTCTGAGGGGGCCATGCACCAGGTTAAGAAAATTGAGAGGAAACAAGAGCTCATATTGGCTTTTTCTGAAAAATCACTCTTATTGTTTTCATCAAGGCAAATCCCAGTGATACTCTACCGTCCATCTGGACTTTAAATGCTGGAAAACTGAAATCACTCACAGATGTAAACATAGCTTGAAAATAGAAGCCATGAGCTCCTGTTTAATACCTGCAGTCCTTTATGTTGAGAGAAAAAGGAAGGCTAAGTGATTATCACAGGCTTCTGCATCACCAATTGAGAATACAGCACATTGTTTTAAGATCTGAACTTCTGAAATTCCTGAACTTCTGTAGGAGTATTTAAACTAATCCGCGTCTCAGGAATCAGCTCAACAACTAATAGAAACTATTACATTTGTGATATTTTTATATAGCATTGTAAGGCTTCTATTTCTTTCCCATCTTTCTTGAAATTCTGATAGTAAGTTGATGGGACTTAAATGTTTCTATTGATATAAAAATTGTTCAGAAGTGTCAGGAATGTCAGATTTTAATTTCTTTTTCTTTTATTGACATTTTATCTTCAGAAGCAATCTCACAACTTCCACATTATCCCCTACTGTGATGTACCCCTTAGCATGATTCTCTGGTTTGTGAACTGGATCCTCACAACACTCCTGGTGCACTTAGTCTTTTGTGGGAATTAGATGAATTTAAAGTGGAGGGTGCTGAATCAATCTGCCATTGTTTTCTCATCTCCATATATATTTTCAGTTATGATAAAAATGACCACCAGAAAACTCTTCTTTTGGTGGTAACTGTCACTGTAGAAGTCTATGAATTCACTGTCTGTTGACAGTTGCTGTTTGTTTACCATCGGGACATGAATGCAAACAGGGAGTTGAAAGATTTCCCAGTTAAACAAGCCATTGTGATCATTTAGTCTATCTGTAACTCAAAATTTATATTCATCAGAAGACTCTGAACACAAACCACTCACTATCAGAGAGTTAAAGCATTTGTTTAACCCAGTAATCTTTATTATAAGAAAAGCTTCACAGGCTTTGCAGTTTGCACTGCAAAATTTTCTAGAGCAGAGGCTTGTGCTCTTACCACAACAGACTTCCTACTGTGTTTTTCTGTGCCACAATGAGCACTGCAATGTGCTACACAATAGCACACTCTGCAAAAATATTTTGACCCAGGCAATCTTTGTACCCATTGTCACCAAACCTGCAGGTAAGAAATTCTGCCCATCTCCTTGTCTAGAAAACTTCCCTTCTCTAAAGGACATATCAGAGGGTAGGCAGACACCTAAGAATTGACAAGAGGTATTTGTTGAAGCCTTTGTTGTTACCCCTTTTCTCTTTTGCTGTATACTTGCACTGATGGCAATATTCCCTGTGTTAAAATTTAAGATGGTCAGAGAAATTACCAAGTTTCAAAATTGGTTCAAATTAGTTATCACCAGTTTCAGATTTCTGTCACTGGAGCCTTCCTGTATAGTTGTTCCTCAATTGCTCTTCATATATTTAATTTCGACATATGGATTTTCAGTTATCCTGTTTCCACTTAATTATGTGGAGAGCTATGGAAAGATGCATAGAGTGTGCAAGAAGTGTGAATTATTTCCCAATTTAAATACACATCAAATTTGACTTATTGAATATCAGCTGATACTCAAAGCTTGGGGCCTTTATTTTTTTAAGCAAGGCAAAGTTTTGAATAACTAAATCTGAACATTTCAGTTGGGGGAAAATTTTGCACCTAATTTATAGGTTTCTGAAATTGGATGCTTGCCACAGAAATGTTAGCAGCCAGTTAATTTTTGTGCCATGAGAAGCACTACAATTAATTCAGGCAAAATCACAAATGTAAGCCACAGCAGAGAAACAGGTGTTTACTAAAGACTCACTGTGCTACTCTGCTTAATAACCTCATGCTTCATTCTCTATAACTCCTCTTAGAAGGGCTAGCAAACATAAAAGCTGCAGAAAGTATGTTCAATTACATCCCAGCATCCCATCATATAACAGCAACCCCAGGAAGATCAAAAAATAAAATGGGCAGCTAACATCCCAGAGCAAATTAGATTTCTAATTAACCTCATAGATGGAAAAAGTATCTCTGTGGTAGTTTATTGTATTAATTATCTCTCTTTTAACGACAGGATATAGACAACTGTGGTGGGTCATGCTAAAAATGATTAATAAACCAGTCTTCAATTCTTAACTAGGCTTGCAATGTGAGATGAAGAAATTTGTATTTGAAAACTAGAATAGAATTGCTTTGAGTTTCAAGTTCTATAAGCCTATTTGGTAAACTTTAGGACAGACAAAATTTATAGACTCAATCAAAAAAAAAGAGATCAAAAGGAATCTGTGGTATATGTGACTTCTGTCTTTCCATTACATTTATTCTTTTCTTGTAGCCAAAATTTTGCTTTTCTTGTCTTCATTTTGAATTGTGGCAATGTCCTTGTTGTTTTATGCTTTCTCCCTCTTCCTTATCTTATTGGAAGTAATTTTTGCACTCATACAATAGTCTAATAATTGGCACATGTTTCTGTGTAAAGAGTTACCATATTGGAACTTTTATTTTCTTTTATTATGTATAGACTAGGGTTTCCATAACAAAATTAAGGAAAGAAAAGCAAAAACAAAAACAAAGCAAAACAAAATAAATAACAAATAAACAAACAAAAAAGTGAAACCCCCCGAGCTATATATTAGTTGACAATATTTCCCCTGTATTTTTTCTACAGTCTTTCGATGTTAATAGGTGATCATTTCCACAGAAAGAAACCTCTGAATCAGAGTCTGAAATAATTGTTCTTGTGGATTTCTATGTAATATTCACATTTTGAGAATTATACTCACGTTCAACAAAAAGCACATTACCTGCTTTGTACTGCCAAATCACAACTACTCACCTGCAGATTAGGTAGGATGTACCAAGATTATGTATGCCTTTTGCAATCCACAGGGAAAAACCACAAACTGAGCAGCTGGACAGTTTTGAATAGCAAATCTAAGAAAATTGTTTTAATTCTTTTTTAGACATTATGCAAGGAGGAAGAAAACACCCAACCCTGAGGTCTAAAACCTCAGCCAGCATTCAACTAATGTTACTTGAATCATTGCTGTAGAGCTGTGAGGATTAACTTTGAAATGGATTGCCAACCTGAGGATAGACTTGTGGGGGGTGGGAAATGTCAGTAGCACAAACATGCAAAAGAATTATTGTGAAGGTGTTACTGCACAAATCATAGTATCATATTATAGAAAGTTGAATTTCTCTTTCTGGCTTGTATTTATGTTTTAAAGTGTAAAATAATGAAGATGTAAAAAGTACTGTTCTTTCCCCATAAACAGACTGTTTGTGATTAAGTAACTTGGACTAACTCCTGTTTCCTTTATTAATGAAATTAGTCATATTTCTTTACTGGCCCTGGTTCAGAAAAGCACTTAAATATGTGCCTAAATCCTACTGATTTCAACAAGATTTACACATGTGCTTAAAATTAAGCACATGCTTAATTTCACTGTTAAATTGGGAACAAGAAAAATTGAAATATTTATCTGATCCAATACTGTGATTTCAGTAACAGTTTGGCATGTTAACCTGCAACATCAAGCAAACCTAACATTTTATGATGAGCAACATGAGACCAGATGGGCTTGCAAACCAAGTACTTTAAGAACAATTTTTTTCTGACATTGTAGACTTTCCTCCAGGCAGTGTGTAGCACCTCTTAGACTGTATAGGAAAATAAAAATTTAATATATATATTGGTCTTATTGAAAGCCATGTCTGCATAGAAGAGGATGACTGTAGATAAATATGTTACTCATTGTCTTTTTCTTCCTACACAAGGCTTTCAGGCTGCTTCTCTGAATTCTACAGTTTGCAATATTTTACTGCGCATAAATATTCCCCCAAGCAGACTCTTCTGCAGATAAGTAGACAGTTCATTAGATTTTATGTCATACTTACAGTATCTGAAATCTTACATCTTCAAAACATTTTAGTAAAATTTAATTAATTAATATCTCTGCAATTATCAGTGCTCACTAGAAAAGGTCATCGACGATGCACTGCCAACGCTCCAAGTGGTTATCACAGCTTCAAAGAGTCATAAATGCATGTTTTCAAAACTCTCTTTTCTCCTCAGACTACTTTGCATGATGTTAGGAACACTTAGCTTCACCTTGGGAAAGGAATACAACCTTTTAAAAGCTTGACATTTTTGTGAATCAAAAATATCAGCAGTGCAGGAGAAAAATGTAAGTAAAGCTGTTTAAAAAATTATGGCTATGAAAAGTTCATTTTCTTCCTCAGAGAAAGTTTTTGGAAGAAAATCTGTTCACACACTACTTCAACATACTTAGGTGAAAAACATATGTTTCAAACAAGCTCACAAAAGTAATCTTTAGATTAAGAATTCTAACTAGATTCTAAAAAGCTGTCAGAATAGCAGTGGATTTTTTTTTTTGTTTGCCGTATCATTCTTAAGTGTATTCTCCTCAACTGATAAAAATATTTCAGCAATTTTTTTATGCCAGAATGTGTTTTTCCAATACACTTGTCCCTTTTATTAAAACCTAGCTGTGAGTAGTTATAAATTTTGCTTATCTAAGCACTGTTATGTCAGTGAGTTAAAGTGTGTCCTTTTGAGTGCATACCCAGTCCCAAAGACCAGTTGTTAATTTGCCAAAGAATCAGAAGGAGGCTTTTCACTCTCTGATGCACAGACACAAACACACACAAGCAAGCAAAAGACAAAAATCTTTCTAGTTTTGCCCTCCTGTACAGAAGCTCCCAGTAAGTTTCTGGTACAGCTCATCCCTCATCAGCACAGTTTTCCCACTGTGAGGTTTTCCTTGGAGCAGAGGTGTTACTTGACATTCCCATGACCACAGCATGCCCACCTGTGATTCTCTTTCCACAGCTGTGAAATATTGATTCATCTTTCTCATTTCCCACCAGACTCCAACAAGCTATACATACAAAGAGAGCCTTCTGAATCTCAAATTAGGCATCTCTTATGGCTATATTATTTGGCAATATTTTATATATATATATATATATATTCAAGAATAAGATAGCATAGGAACTGAGCATTGTGAAGTAATGCTGCAGAACTGTAATCTAAATATCTGTATGAACTTCAGGTGTCTTATGTAAAGTCAGCTAGCCCCACAATGCTGAATAGAAGGTGGAAATCCGTATCAAATGGCAATAAAAACTTAGAAGTCTTACTAATGTAAACAGTTAAACAGTGTCAGTTTGTTTCTTTTCCTAGGTATCTTATCCTTTCAGTGGATCTAATGAAGTTAGTGGTAATTTTTTTGTTCCATTCTTAGGAAGTACAGTCTTGCACAAGCTAGGGTAACACCACCCCCTTCTGTTCACACTGATGCTAAACTCAGTCTGCCACATGTCCAGTGCAGGAAAACATGAGTACTCCAGTATTATTTGCAGAGCAAATAGAAAGAATGGATCTTACTGCTACAGCTTAATGATGTACTTTGAATTATATGTTTTTGATTAAACTATTTGGGTCATTCTTGGAACTAGCTTATTACAAGAATATTTAAATAGCAACTTAATGAAGTATCTAAAAGACATTGCAATTTTGCTTTAAATTTTTAGCACGAACAAATACAAAGCTTAACTAATAAAACATTCATTTGGATGTTTGGGAGCAATTTTTCTTGTCTGCAGTCATTTTCATTTCAGTATGCCTCTTTGATCCTCTGTCAGAGCAGCATCTCTCCTGATTTGATATTGTGAAGGTTGTGAGGTAGAAAGAATCTTACTTTTGTGCCTTCTGCCTTACAGGCTTATTTTGATACAGAGAAAATGCCTCTATTACTAATACATTATAGTCAGAAAGGTTCCTCTACATTAATTGATTAATGCTTTAGGTTGATTAGCAGTCTAGTACACCAATGTCACTTCAAATTACTCTTTGACACAATTAAATCTGATGCCAAAGTTGGGGTTTTATGATGACTGCTCTCATTGAAAACGGAGGATTGAGCAGTATGGCTCCCTCCATCCATGGATGTTCATTTCCATGTAATGAGCTAAAGCAATGAGCTGAACTGGGGCTGAGCCAGGTTAAATATAATTTAGCTGAAACCAACTCTATGACTGTCAGCTTAGGGAAGTGAACAAGGTCACAGTGCAGCTGTGTGAGCACAAACTGGAGGAGCAGCCCTGGGGCAGGGTTGAAGAAGAAGATGGGCGTGGGGCACTTGCAGTTTTTGCTGTAAAAACTTCAAGTACTTTGAGTAAAGGTTTTCTTGATTTTGCTCATTTGCTTTTTTTTTCCCCCCATGCAGAATATAAGCATCTTAAATGCTAAAGGGAAATTAAGAACATATTGGAAGATTTAAGGAAATCACAGACAAAAAATAACTTGGGTGGATGTTTCTAATGTTATTATTGTTTAAGTGCTCACACTGCTGTGGTTTCACTGCTCGTGGTCTGTTTTTCAGATACATAGTATGAAAGCTGCTGGTTTCCACAACCCTGTGTGACAAGTGACTGAGCACAGCAGAGTGCAAAAGTAAATTAAAGGTGTGGTCTGCCATGGCTTCTAGCACCACAATAAAAAGAGCCCAGATTAACGAAACAAAACGAGTGTTACAAAGGAAAACAAAGAGGAGGGATGGTGCTAGGCAAGGAGAAGCTAATGTTTCAGTAGTAGAGCTCAGATGAACTGTGCTTCGTGTGGTGATTTTGGGGGGCTTCCTTGCCCACCAACACTCACCCAAAGGAGTTTCTCAGCTCTGTAGCTGTACATTACAGGTAAAGTCAGAGCCACTGATGTCTTGCTTCTATAAGGTGAAACATTTGTGCCACCATGGGATTTCTATACTTACTGAAAATAAGTCGTGCCATGTCCCTCTGTGAAATTTAAAAGATTTTAGGCAAAACCCAGCCTGAACTCTTTTTTCCATTGCCTGAGGGCAAAACATCTCAGACTTCACACTGATGCTAACCTGCATGGTAACTCTACAGAATGGATTTAGGGGTAGGTTTTGCTTTTCTGCTGTGTCTCAAAAAAAGGGCATTGTTCATATGTCTGCTTTAAAGGATACACTTTTCCTTCCCTAAATTTCCATTTTAAAAGCTAAAGACACAGATTTTTCAAGTGTTCAAAACCTCCAGCTAATACAGATTTCTAGATTATTCATGCACCTAATAGAAAAGCAGGCTTTGTTTTATGATTCAATATCCAGAAACTCTTCAAAAGACAGATTTTCAGAGCTACTGTCGGGGCCGTATTCCGATTTCTTCATAATTACAATTTTTGCAATGAATAGGATACAAATTTAGATTTCTAAAATGTTTTTAACATGTTTTTTCAATTATAGCTGCTCAGTAAAAATGCTCTTAAATGTCATTTATCTGTGTTTTAGTCATACACTGCTGAGCAATTACTCCCGAAGGCCCAGTGGTGACCTCAGCTTTTAATTTCCTGGCTTTCTACTCTGTCCAGCTACTGCAGTCCTTCTGAGTGAATGGTAAAGCACCTTAGAGGGTGTGCCAGGGGTTATTATCTGGGTTCTGCATACATACCAGTTCTTCTTGCCATCCACGTAGTCAATATTTACCTCAAAACCATGTGTCCCATGCTATCACACCAGTTTACTCTGTGCCTCTGTTGTCATATGCCTGGACTCTGTAAATGGCATAAAGATGTTAGAAATAACTCATAATGAATAAGTTCACTCCTTATGGTATCTGCTCTCCTACTGCAAGCAGATAGTAAGGAAAAATTTCCAAGGAACATCATCACATTTTTATCAGGTTCTGGAAGCAGAAACTGTGCACAGAGGTTGTTGCCAACCTGCCGTCCACAATCACAGTCAGAGAATGCACCAAAGATCAATGAAGCCATGGCTTCACAGGTTAGGGAGGTGAACTTCTCCTAAGCAAGGCTGGCAAAAAAAGCTCTGGCTTGAACACAGAATGACTGAAGTCCTCATCAGGGCAACCCCTCTACCATGTATCAACCAGTACAGTTGATGTATATATGCAGAAGTATGTAAAAACTACTCAGAAAGCACTACACAGGGGAAATATTTCACTTAATTTCTATCACTTCTGTAAGCAGCTAGAAGATTCATCCAAAAGTAATAAAAAAAATCATGAGAAGGTCTGAAATACTTCCAGATTACATTTTTTAAAAATTTAAATAAACCGTGTTGGATACTCAATTTTCAAAGAAGATTCTATTATCTACCAGAAAGTATTTACATGAATATGAGTGAGATCTCTTAAAGCTGAGAAAAGGAGGTGTTTCAAATTAAAAAATATACAAATCTTTAAAAAGTAGAAGTGTGTTAAAACAATTCTGTTGAGTTAAAGACAAAATTATAATGTCATATGTCAGAAGTAACTGTCCAGAAGTAAGAATCCTGCCAGAGAGTCTATGAGGCCAATACATGACTGAGGTGTGAAATGAACATGGGCCATTTTCATAGGTGAAAATCTGTTCCCTTTTAATACCCAAGAAACTTTTGACATGGTTCCTTATTGAAGATTCTTAGAAGTAGCTACATTGTCATGGGATTGTATAGATGAAGATTGTCTAGATTCTGTCTGAAAGACAGAAAACAGAACAAAAATAGTTGGTCAGAGGAAAATGTTATCAGCAGAGACCCATAGGGTTGCTGTGGTATGGCCTGTGCTCATGACAATAATAAATGTAGAGGAAAAGTGCATGGTTACAAAGTTCTCCTAAAGTCACTCATGTAGTCACATCTGTTCTGAACAGGCAGACAACAAACTGCTATGTCACGTCATGAATCAGAGTGCCATGGGCAATGTGCCCAGCATTGCAGATGGTGTGTGCCACTGGCTTCTCTTCTGACAACTAGTGGCCAATTTTTCAAAATATATCGGCACATAGTTTCCCGGCTTAGGCAAAGAAAAATTATCTTTAAACTTGAATTTTCCATCTGACTAAATAAATCTATACAAGAATCCATGCTCTCTGCAGTCTTTCTTGTTTACAATGCTTACAGTAGCTTGTATGATCAAATATACATCTGTGAAATTAATCTTTTCATGAATAGGAATAATTGTCTGTAACTTTACAGTTCCTCACATTGAAGGTTCTTCAAAACCTGGATGCATGCTTTGTGTCCTGTGTCCAAACTTAAACATGATACAGCTCAGGTTTCAACCTGTACACATGTGAGTTAATCAGCTAATTTAAGCAAATGTGAAAGCAGTCAATGTTGGCTGGCATGCAGCCATTGCAAGCAGTCAAAAAAATAATTTCTGAAATTTGCTCTCAGACACAAGCCAGTTTCTTCTCGACAATACTTATTGGAATCAGATGTGACTTTATCGTGAAAAACATACTTTGCAGGTCAATTATAAATAATTCCTGTGGATTAGAAAACAGTGTTTTAATTTCTTCCCATTGGATTTTCCGTACATACTGCTACTACATAAAAGTACAACACTTTCAGCCTGGAGCAAAACAACCATTGAACATGTAGATTTTCTGATAAGGATTTCAGAAGAAGCAAGGAAAAGAAGTTCCTATGACTTCATCTCAGACTTTTACCCAGAGGGTTAACTAACTGTCTTTCAACACCAACTTCCTTCTTTTTCACTGTGGACAGTTTATTTTCAGACAGAGTGAAGATGGTGAAATGAATGTATACAAAAGAAAATTCTGAAGCTTTAGTGTACCATTTTGTTACTTAAATTAAGTAAAGCTCTAATAAATTATTGTCAAGTTCAAAAAGAATTGCATTTATTCCTTTGTGACCTTTTGTCAAACTGTGTATAATTCTGCTTCCTGTACAAGAGCCACCTGCACAGATAAGCCTTTTTGCATGTCCATATTCATTTGGAACAAAATAATTTAAACTGGTTTTTGAAGCATAGTTCTAGCTTTTCTAAATTTTGGCACTTAAAATGCTAAATTAAAAAAAAAATCTAAGAAGATGGATTACAGTTTCTAGACTCTGTTGTTGCTCTGAGTCATTAGTTGCACTTTTAAAAGCATGCATATTTATAAATTGTTTTACAGGTACAATTATCAAAAAAGATTATACTCCCAATATAAAGGAAAAAAAACAGACCAAGGAATGCAGATAGGCAAGAAAATGATGAATGATCATATATCATGGTTAGTACTAATACTGTGATGTTTGTAACGATCATCATAGTAGGAAGCACATAAAAGTTTGCGGAGATGTCTGTTGAGTGGGCTGACACAATTTTATCTGATGATCTGAGAGACCTGCATGTTTTTTCATGACCCTCAATATTAAGGGTGATTTAAACACTGAGGAGACAAATCCAGTGATATTATCTATATGAGCTGGACCTCCTCAAAAAACACTCAGGATTCTGACCTAAAGAATCAAGTGCGTTTTGATACATTTTTCCCTCTTTACTGCATCCAATTCCATAGACAGCATAATAGTGTTGTAATACGAATATTGTCTGAAGAGATATCAGGTTCTAATGGGAAATTCAATATCTAAAATTTTACACTCTAATGCACTTCAGCATTAAAATGTGTTATGATATCATACAGGCTCGTAACTGAAAAGCAAGAATTCCGCTAGGACTTTTTCATGAGAATCTTTAGGCTTTCTCTTTTTTATTGACCTTTTTAGATGCTTATGAATAAGCATATTTTGGCCAGAAAAAAAATTGTTATAAGATTTCATAATTTAATCATTCAAAAAACTAAAAAATAGATATGAAGATACATAAGTCTTAAGGCAAATATTTAAGGTCACTTAAGGCAAGATCTCTTCATCACAGTATGTAGGAAATCAAGCAAGGAAGGGCTGAAAACATAACAGCTGAAAAAAACCTGCTCCTCAAAGTGAGAAGCAGGAAGTAAATGCACAGCTAATGGAAACAAGGACATAGGGCCTGGGAAGACAATACAGATACAGTGAGAATATGTAGGATGGGATCAGGAAAACTGAGGCACAGATGTAATGGGACATTGCAAGGGGTGTGAACAATAACAAGAAACGATTCTATAAATACAAAGATTTGAAAAAAAAGTTGTGTAAAGCCTCCCCCACACCTCAATCCTGATAAATGAGAAGGAAGTACAAGTGACAGTGGACACGGAGAAGGCTGATGTACTGAAAAATCCTTCACCTCAGTCTTCACTGGCAATCTCAACACCTGTTGGAGAGGGTCCAGGTGAAGCCACAAAAATGACCAGAGGGATTAAAGATCTCTCCTGTGTAGAGAGACTGAGAAAATTCTTCCGTCTGGAGAAAAAATGGCTTTGGAGAGATGTCACTGCAGCCTTACAGTACTTAAAAGGGGATTTTTACAGAAGCAAGCGGTTACGTGACAAGGAGATTTCATTTTAAACTAAATCAGAAGTGATTGAGATGAGATGTTACAAAGAAATTTTTTACTTGGAGGCACTGGAACAGTTGCCCAAAGAAAATGTGAATGTCCCACCCCTGTAAGTGTTCAGGGCCAGTCTGTATTGGGCCCTAATCAACCTAATCTAGTGGATGGCATCATTACCTATGGTAGGACATTGGAACTAGTTGATCTTCAAGGTCCTTTCCAACCCAAACCATCCTTTGATTTCATGATTCTATAGAATTATGGAAAGTTCCCACAATAAATGTAAACAGGATTGGTTAAAAATGAGACGCCGGTAATAAATATAATTTTTTTTTTTGGGGGGAAAAAAATGTGTTTGAATTAGGTTTCTCAGTACAAAGAAATCCAAACAAAACAAAACATTCATTTGAGCCCAGTGTATAAATGAGAAATTCTCAGGAAAATCTTTGATTTTCACTTTGATAGAAATATTAGACCAATGCATTTTACATGCAAAATATGTTGGATTTAACTGTTGGAAATGTTATTTTATAGTTACCAAAAATTATGCTGCCAGTTATCATTATGTTGGTTGTGTAATTATCATGCAGTCCATGGAGCCCCATAACCTGAAGAATGCACAGTGTAAAGCTCTACCCTGAAGTATAAATACATTGGTCCCCATAAATAGATGACATCTCCCCCAAGACTTTGACTCATGGATGCAAATAATGTGAAGTGTTGCAGTCAAATTAGGCAAAAATAAATAAATTTATCTCTAATAATTATTGGGATTTTTTTCACTTTGGGTTGTTTTGTCTAAATAGTCAACATGGATAAGAATGTATAAAATTAATTCCCAAAAATTGATGTTATAATTAGAAGTTTTGCGCTCTTGTCCCATTTTCCAGTTGGAAGAAAAAACAAAAGACAATTTAGTTTCATAATTCTCAGTGTAAGAAAAGAAGAGAATTTTTTAAATGGAATCAATTACATGCAGTTCAAAACACTGATAAATGATACTCAAAGCTTCCTACAACACCTTTCAAGATTTCAGGTGGATATTTCAGTGCAGTTGCAACAGGACAAAGAATGAGAATCTGGATGAAGCCTCTTGTTATCTTTATGTGTCAAGCAGTTCATTTTTTAGTTCCCAAATACAGCTTCAAAAAGGTCTTCCCTGTCAAAGGCCTGTATTTATGCTTTATTTGTTGCAATATCATTTAATAGCCTACTATTCATCATTTCCCTTTTCATAACTTTCTGAAACTTCTTCCAACTCTCTGTCTAACTCCACGCAAGGTTTGGAAGGCAAGATGAGATAAAACTTATTCAGGGGCTGTTGGGTAGGTGGGACCACCATCCACGCAGTCAAATAGCACCCAGCTGTTTACAGTGATTATCATTAGTCAGGAGTTAATCTTTCATGGTAGAGTATTGCTCATGGTACTTGCCATAACACACAACGGCACTGCGCCGTTCTAAAGGGGCACCAGCTTTTGGCACAGTAGGGAAAGCAGCACTTTTTCAAAAGGAAGAAAGGTTGTGGGATAAGATTGTAGCTGTCCTTTTGGAAAATTACGGGCCTCATAAAAGTATTTGTGAAACAATTCATAATTGCTTCAGTGTTCCTTGACTGGACTGAATTTTGGCCAGATTGTCATCCTGCATGTTTGCCATAAATACGGTTTTACCTCACAACTGGATTAGGCATTCCTTTGATAATTTTGCTGGTGGCACAGATTCTGCCTGTTTTTGTCAAGGAATATATAGAAGACACCATAAGGAATGCAGTAAAAAAAAAAAAAAAATAAATAAAACAATCCATAAAAATAATCTTCTGAATATAGAACATAATGAACATTACTGCTACAGAAGGTTTCAATTTATTTAGTTGATTTTGTTTAACAGTGATGTCACTAAACCATAACTAAACTCTCATCTGTCTCACTTAAAGTGATTTATTTTTTCCTAAAATAAATTAATTTTTCCTTCATTTGTTTGGTTCAATATGTCAATTTCTTTCTCTAAGTACTGTTACTCTAACAATTTTTTCATAAACTGCCTGCCATGATACTTAAGCCCTCTAAGGATTTTCAATAAGAAATGGTAAAAAATTTGCTGCAGAACATTTAAATACATTGTTAACATTATTTCCAAATATATAGGATTATTGCAGTATTGGACCAAATAAGAAAATTCTATTAAAGTATTAATTAAATTTAGATACTAAGAAATTTTATGATCAATACTGGGCTCATCTCTACAGGATTATACTGGGCACTAAAAAGCCAAGTGTTTTCTTGAGATACATCTGTAATATTTCAGTTTTCTGGATGCTCTCTAAGAAATTGCCATATTTTTGGACAAATCACTTTTCCTCCTGGCTGCAGAATACACCTTTTTTTTCTTGTGAAGGGTCTGTTTGTACCTATTGGTTAAACATTTCACAATTAATTAATGGGGGTTTTATGCTGTTGTGCATACACTGGATATTTTATTCATACTTCCTTGGAAGCTTTGGGTGGAAACATCCTCTTCCAGGCTAGTAATCACTTCTTGATTCTTTCAACAGCATTGCACAAAATAGATATCTATCTCAAGAACCTGTGCTTAAATTCAAAGGATAATGAACCTTGATTTAGAACTTGATCTAATGAAGATTTTAAATACCTGTTTGTTCTGCAATACCTAATATTTAGGTACAGTTAAATGTCTTATTAAATTGAGATAAGTGTAAAAATAAGTGTATTTGCCATATTTAGAGAAGGTTCAGATTCCAATAAAGTGTAGGACAGAGAAGATATAGCATATTATGTAAGAATCTGCTTGGAGTAACCTGTGCCTGGTGATAAATCCACTTCTTTCCAGAGGTGATGAAAAGTCATCTCTTCCTGCCTTGATCCAAATCCCAGACACCTGCCTGACAGATGAAGAACAGCATTTCCTTCTGAAAAATTAGTGGGGTTCTTAATCTTCTAAGGCTAAAGGTATTGTGCTCAGATACGATCAGTGTTTGCCACAGAACCAACATGCTGCCTGCCCCTGCCTCTCTGTCAACTATATGTTACCACAGTTACTGTACAAGATGAGCTGACTAAGTTAATGTGATTCTCATGGGTCCACTACTTGAGCTTGTCCAGGTCCCTATGAATGGCATCCCATCCTTCACATGTAAAATATTGTAATTTTTACTGAAAAATTGCAAGTGAGTGTAAATCTGGAAAGTGTTAGTTTTAAGACTAAAAATTGGTGTGAAAAATGGTAAAAGTAAGGTAGGAAGGAAAGGAATGTATAAGCTTTATATTTTTCCATTTATTTTCTTTCTACTTATTGCCAAATTCCTAATTTTATGATGGAGACTTACTCACAGAAAATATATTTCTTTAATAAAAGCACTGGCGCTCTTCTGTAATAAACCTTTTCTTTCCTTGTGAAAGATGAGCATTGTGGAAAGGCATACTGAATGTGTACATGTAGTTGGTCATCCACGAGATTCTCTCTCAGCTGGTCCTTTAAGTTCAATGAAGAAAAATAAATCCATCTGACAAAAATATCTCAGTACTTATTTTGCATATACCAGAGTTTCTACCTCCTTCTAAAAATGTGCTCCCTAGTTCGTAGACTCATAGAATTAGCTGAGTTAGAAGGAGCCCATGAATATCATCATAGTACAACTCTTGGCTCTGCACAAGACTTCCCAAGAGTCACACCATGTGCCTGAGAGAGCTGTACAAATGCATCTTGAGCCATGTCAGGCTTGGTGCTGTGGCCATTGTGCTGGGGAGCCAATACCAGCCCAATCACCCTCTGGGGGAAGAAACTTTTTATGATATGCCACCTAAATCTCACTGAACGTAGCTTCAAGCCATTTCCTTGAGTCCTTTCCCTAGTCACAACAGTGAAGAAGTCCGTACCTGCCTATCCTTTTCCTATCACAAGGAAGTTGGAGACTTCAGTGAAGCCTCCCCTCATTCTCCTCTTCACCACACTGAACAGACTCAAGTGTTCTCAGCTGCACCTCATACAGTTTTCCCTTCATCATTCTTGTTGTTATCCTTTGGACACTAATTGTTCCTCTGGCACCCAAAACTGCCCTCAGCACTCGAGATGAGGGTACCCCCATGCAGAGCAGAGCCAGACAGTCCCCTCTTTTGCCCTGTTGGCAATGCCCCCAGGACACACTTGGCCCTCCTGGCTGCCACGGCACTGCTGGCTTATGTTCAGCTTGCCATGGACCAGAAGCCCAGGGTCCTTTCCATGGCACTGCTGCCCAGCCTCTCATTCCCCAGTCCGTACACCCAACCAGCATTGTGCCATCCCAGGTGCAGAATCTGGCCCTTGCTCTTGTTAAACCTCATGCAGTTGGTGATTTCTATCTCTCTGATTTGTCAGTGTCTCTCTGCAGGGCCTCTCTGTCCTTGAGGGAGATGACAGCTCAAAATGCACATATGCCATGCACAGGATATAACTCCATGAAAGCCCTTTCGACAGTCACTGCCAGTAAATATTTTCAGGGCACATTAACTTCCACTCCAGCAGTTGAGTCCAGGCTAAGATTTCCTCAGCATTTGATGGTAGTCTGTGAATACAAAATTCTCACATATGGCTATCTCATAAGTGTGGTTATATTACTCTCAAGTTGTAAACAGCTAGTTCATTTTTCCCAGGATTTTTCAGGAAACACAATCTAAGCTGACAGCTCCATTTTTCTCTTCTGTTAATCTACATAGTGTGTTTCTCTAGCAGTTCTTCCTATATTGGTTGTATTTAATGAGTTCTCAAAGGTATCTGATAAGAGAATGAGATTCTTTCAGATAGTTTTTCAGTTCTCCTAGGATATTGATAAAAAGCACTTTCTTCTGTGTTTTTTTTTTTCCTTAATATTCAGAAAATTTACTCTCAGAATTTATCTAAATTAAGGATGTAAAAAAAGTATGCTGATTGAAGCACAAGCAGCTTCTGATACCAACTGCAACCATTGACTGTTGTGAATGTTCATTTAAGCACTTTTTTATTGTTAAACAACATCATTGCTGTGATTCAGCAATGGGTTAAGAGCGTTAAACCAACAAATGGTCTTTTGTTTTGCCAACCCCTTCCAAAGGACTTCTAAGAAGTCAGTCAGCTAGCAGCTTGTACACAGGTAACTAGTTGCATGCAAATCCATATTTTGATTTTTAAAAAATTCAGAGACTTGGTGGACATCTTTTTACAGGTCCATTGCAATTCCAGTAAAAAAATAGTAAAACCGTGTCTCACTTGTGGACTTTAAATGAAAGTATTTGTACAATTTCAGTTAAATTTTACATCTTTTGAAATCCTTTCCCTGTGAAAATGGTGGAATGTTAATCTGTCCATTTTCAAGGCTCTATAAGGTGCTCATTGCTATTCCCAGGCTCCTGACTCAGACAGTGGCAATAAAAAACATGTAGAATTTATCCCAGACTAAAGAATTTTGCTTAAGGCAGATTTTGGTCACTCATATGTAGGCTGTCTGCAACAATGTTGGATTTACATAAAGGTCCCCAGGAGAGTTATCTGTATATATCTCCTTTCCTTCAAAATACAATATAAATATATACGTAACATCTTTTGGCCCATGTTTGGCTCAAAATATGACTTCTGTTACATGAATGTAAATCAAATGCAATTAAAATATGTTTTGCCTGGACAGACCAAAGAAAAAATATTTAGCTGTCAACAGACTGTATCTATTAAAAAATGTCAAAATAAAAAGCTATACAAAAAGTAGCAGCCCATCATGAGACCACTTCATGTTTCTTGAGCATAGAAACTAAGAAACGTAATTTCTTGGTTAAAAGAAGAAAAGAAAAGAAAAGAAAAGAAAAGAAAAGAAAAGAAAAGAAAAGAAAAGAAAAGAAAAGAAAAGAAAAGAAAAGAAAAGAAACCCCCACCTTTTAATCTCTTTCCTCTACCCTTTTTCTTTGTAGCTCTTTTATAGTGACTTTAACTTTGTGCTCATTTCTTTGTGCACCTTTTTCTGTTCACTGCATTCCTTTTGGTGGCATGAGCCCATGGCTTTGTTCCATACCTGTTTTATTTTTTACCCCATGGAGAGTTATCTAGTCATAGTATTCTCAAAAATTGAAGTAACCCACATTTACTAGGTCTTAAAAACAGGCTTTGAAAATCCAGTCTAAATACTAAAATACTATTTCAGAGCCAAAACTGACAAATGGCTTTTCCCAATGGAGCCTTGTAAATATTAAAAGATTTAGCTTCCATGAAAAACATGATGAGTGTAAAATTAGCCAAGTAACTTCAGTTGCTAGGAATATAAGCAGTACAAAGGATTATGTTTAGCGTGGAGATAGTCTTACAAATTAAGACAGAATATCTGAAAGGCATTTTGTACATATATGTGAATATATACTATATACTTTTGCAATCCTTGCACGTGCATTCACACAGACACAAACATGAAAAAACCATACACAAAAATATTACTTTCCCATTTGTATTGTGGATATAAAGAAGGATCATAGAATCATAGAATCAATTATTTGGAAAAGAGCTCCAAGATCAAGCCTAACACATAATCCAGCACTGCCAAGTATGCCGCTAAACTGTGTTTTGCAGTGTCACATATGCATGTTTTTTAAATAGCTCCAGGCTTATCACTACTGAGCCTGGTTTGTTCCCTTTACTCCTTCAAAACAATGAACCTTGCTCAAAAGTACTTTTCTCCCTTTGACACAGGTGTACCACATCTGTTGCCAGCAGACTTGATGTCAAGTAAACTGACTCATGATCAAAGAACCCAAAATTCTGCCAGTTACACCAGGCTCAGAGGCAAGTGCTGATTTTCTGGGTTTCTGATTCCTCTGTAATCATTGCTTGTGACTGGAAGTAGAACGCTACTCTCATTTAACCAGTTGTACCAAGCCCCTGAAGTCTCTCTTGGATTGCCCTTGGATTCCTTGTTACAACTTCATGACTGCCTAACTGATAAAAAAAGTAATGAGCAAGAATCTGGGGGCTGAACTAGGGTAGGAATATTCAGATCTTCAACTGAGGCCCCAGGAAGTCAGCACAAAGAAAGGGATGTACTCAGCATATTGGGCCTTCTGTCCAATTGAGATGGGAGCCTCCCGGCATTCTGAAAGTAATTTTTCCATTCTTTTTCTTATGGACTCTTTTTTTCCATGCCATGTCTAGTCCTAAATTACCTGAAATTCCAGAGAAGGAAACTACTCTTTGAATTCATCATGTTCTTTTCTTGCTTCTTCTTTTTTGCATCCAGATTTTGGATGGTGTGTACTCTTTTGGAGGCAGAATGTTGAACAAATTTTGCCATTTCCCATTGATACCAGACTAGGACTTCTCAAAGGCCATTCAGACTCAGTTGGGGCATTATAAACAGGAAGGTGTGGAATTCTAATATGCACATTTTTGTCAGACTCTAGAAACACCTTCGGGGCTGCCAATCCTTTTCTTTCATACTCCAAAGATATGTAAAAGCAAGTATAAGTCAAGATTAGAAATATCTCAGTTTCATCACTTATATTATTTTTCTCATATTGTTCTGGGTTGTTAGGGGTTTTTTTGTCAGATTGACTACATGTTTTATTCTGCCCTGCATGCCTTAAGGAAAGGCCTTTTATGTCTGAAACTTTCACCAGTGTACCGTCAGGAGTGACAGGGGGAAGGCTGGGGCATCTTTTGTATCACTCTGTAACAGTGAGCATTCCACAGGTGCTTCGTGCCCTTTGGCTTCATCAACCGGATAGATGAAAGAACATTTACTATCTTTTTCGTCCCATAACCTTCTACCTTCTAGCTGAACACACCCTAATTCACAATACAGAAGGAGTTTCTCTGAAGGGGCTCACATCATATATGATAGCTGCACACAGCAAAGCTTGTTGGGAGAATTTGTTTTTGTCAGCCAGGGAGATCCAGCCACTGCACAGGTGACTGAGCAAAGAAGCAGAGCCCTCAGCTTTCTGCTGAGTTAGTTGGTACCATAACCAGCTGATGTGGTTGGTTTCATTCAAGGACTGGGTAGTGGAGCAATATACATGTAGGAGAGTGAACAATTTTATGTTGGAACTGTGATCATCTGCTTCTTTTGATAAGAACCAAAGGCTTCGTAAGATTAATAATAAAACAGTTATAAACTCCTGAAATGGCTTCTTCTGTCTTGGGTTTTCTGTTATTGAATAAGCATTTCGAAGAGTAGTATATTTATTTCAGGTCAGAATATCTTTTAAATCCACAACAAGTTTGGTGCTTTCATTGGCATGGGAGGGGAAAAATGCATCTCCTGGTGGGCCACAGGAAGCAGAATTAGTTAGGTGGGCCAGGAATTTAAACATCAAGGGGCATTCTAAAGACCTGTCCATGGAGGACTTCCTGTCTCTTGTCAAATCTCCTCCTCTGGAATTTGATTTAAACAGATCACTAGGCTTTTATGTCTTCTGTTCCTTCTGACACTCTCCCACCCTCCCAAAGTGAAAGTGAGGGCAAGAGTCACACACGTAGACCCTTGTTTGAAGGACAATGTAATTTGAGGAATTTCATTTCCCCATTCACTTAAATTGAGATTCTTTGGTTCACTGTTCCCAAGAACTCCAGTTCCTGAGCTGCCATAAAGACCATACCAGAGCACATCTCTGTCACAGAAGTGTCAAAAAAGCACACTTACTTAATAATTAGATTTTGTATTCATTGAATTGATTGGTATTCAACAAATTTTTTCTTGGCCTGTGACCACTGTAGTCAGTACTTTTCTAAGTTACTTTTTCTACTCAAAACTCACCCTCATCACTCAGTCATGAAACCGTACCTTAACTTTTACAGTTTTAAAAAACAAGGTAAGTTTTTTCTAATCAGTGCCATTGCAATCCTATTACTCTCCAAGCATATTTTTCCCAAGTATTAGAAGCTTATAGCATTACATCTTCTTCCAGTTCTAGTGCCATGATCTGATATTAAAATATCCTCCCTCCCCAGCTGAGACAGTGTCTCAAGACAGATTTCAGAGAATTAAAATAACTACACTGAGAATTAATAACTAATTGATAAATTCCTGTTTCTGCTGGCCCCAGCCTCTCTATAGGAAATAGCGTTTCTTTGAACATCTTTGTATAGCAAAAACGTCTAATGCTAAAATGTCCCCATTAGGCAAGAAGAAAGAGAAGGTAAACTCTAACTATGTCTTCTAGAAAGATAATAACTGGGATTTTTTTTCATTTCAAGACTATGTACCTAAATGTTCCCAAATATTTTTATGCAAATGCTTGTTGATAGGAGGACATTTTCAGATCTTTCAGGTTCTTCATATATAAAGTGGGTAATGGAGAAGAGAAATATGGGTGGACCCCCATGTCCATGTGGATGTATTCCCTGGGCAGGAGTAAGGGTACTGCATCAGGATAATGAGTGTGAGAGGGAAGTTCAACATCTTTCTGAATTCCTCATAAATTCACATCTGAAGCATTTTATGCCTTTTTATTTCTTTTAATTATGCCATCTAAAAATAAAACAAGACATACATTAATTTAATCCTTTATTGAATATCAATTTAGCTATCCATAGATTATTCTAGGTAAACGGGTGAGGAAGGAAAGTACTTTTTTCTACTGATGTATAATCAGAATAGTGAATTCTAAATTTTTTCCTTTATTAAAGTTATACAGGAGAAAACATATTAAAAACCGATCTTTACATCAAGTTCAACACTTCACAATTTTAAGGGACTTTAGAAGGTGATTTGAACCTTCAAGAGAGATCAAAATGCACATGCCATGAGGAGAAAAATTCTGGTTGAAAAATGGAGCTTAACGTCATTCTGTACTATGTGCAAATTTGAAAGTGTTTGCTGGAAACAAGAAAAATATCTTTTTATCATGGGAATTATTTCAATTTAGGAACTAGCATATCTATTGGATGTTAAGTATCTTGCCATAAAATACCAGTAAGTTTGTTATATTTATATTCAACTGATATTCATGAATAGCAAGAGAGACTAAGCAAGTCTTTCAGTGTTTTTGATAATGTATTCTCAGTGGAGGAGGGTAATCACTGTGCAATGAAAACTAATACAAGAGAAAAAACCTACATCTGACAGTCTGAATAATATGCTTATTCACAGAAAGCATCTTTAAGATATCCTTCACAGGTCATTAGCTTCATGAGATTAGGAATGAGCCTGCACAGATTTAGCGATGATTCCTCTCCTCAGGATATTGTAACAGGTATGAAACCCTTTCCAGGCCATATGGTGACAGGGGGCAGCACTCTTTCCCAGGGGCCTTGTCAGACTTAGCCACAATCTATTGTCAGGCACAGTTGGTGAAATCTGATTCTCACTTAGTTTAGTGAAACAGAAGTCCCTTTAAAGATAGTATCAAGAGGACAGCGATCACACCAAATGACTTGCATTCTGTCAGTCTGCCACTTTTCTCACATGTGTGATTACCAGACCACATATATGCTTCACTTTTTCCTTCTAAAAATTATCCATATTTATGTATAAATATATGTGCATACTGGTAGCTATTGTACAATTCATCACCCTTTTCACAATTGACTACGTACATATATACAACTGCAGTACAACTAAGTGACTGGAAAACAAAATGCTAATATGATCCTGAATTATTTCTGTGTTTTGGCTGAAAGTCTAGTAAATATCCTGGTAATTTTTTCATCAGAAATTTGGAATATTCCACCCTGTAAAATGAATTTTAAATTCATTATGAGAATATACACGTTCCATATATTCCATATGACAAGCAGTCATATAGCATATACTTTTATGATGCTTCTTAAAGCAAAGAGAATTGTTGAACCTATACATGATAACATTTAAAATAATTAATAGAAATAGTTTCTTTGTAAATTGTGGGGGAATTGGTGGGGCACAATAGTTTTATTCAATAGAATACTCATTTTTCTCCAGAAAAACTGCTGATGGCCTTATGTAGTACACATACCTCAGTCAAGTGAAGGGTTTAAGGCTGTGTTTTGTCTACTCCTTACAAGTCCAACACAAATTGACTTTCGTAATCCCCATGTGCTGCCCTGAGCTATTATTCACATTCAGCATATAGAGCACAAGCCAAAGCAGAAGAAACTTTCTCTCACCAGTGGTTCACTCCACCATACTAACAGCAGCAACAAAATACAGAAAGGCATGACAAATACTTAAATCCAGCTAAAATTAATCAGGAGCTCAATTAGGCAGAAAGTAATTACTGAACCTGTAATTTGACTAGCGCACAGTAGCAGATGTTCCTACTCTTGCATATAGTGCCATGGGACCTTTAATTAGCTGAAAATAGCCTCGTATTTGGAATTCGCTGCCCATCCTATTGGTCAATATACTTTTAATTTATTGAACTGTGGGGCCCATTTGTTTTCTTCCAGTGCAAGATATTGGGAAAACTCTAGTGCATGATGTTAAACATATTCTAGCTTCAGTAACCACATTTTTGCAGAATTAGGCTCACAGGAAGGATTCACTGCAGCACAGCTTATATGAGTTATCAAAAGGCTAGACATAATAAGGAACCTTTTGAAAAGCACATAGTTCCTATTTTTGTAAAATGACAGCTTTAGATGTCATCCTGGAGAGTGCACATCTTCCACCATATCCTCCATATCTTCTTGCAGAGGCAGAAATTCAGTGAAGGTTCACAAAGAAACATCAGCTGCTAAATCACTGACCCTTTTTTTTCAGTGTGATATTTTCCACTGAAATATCTATTTGTGCACTGAAGAAACAAGCTGGTATTTTGCTGTGTCCAACAAGCTCTCATACTACAATGATGTAACTTAAAGCCTTATATCAAACTAAATACCTTAAAATAAAATAAAATTAAACACCATTTGAATGAGAATGGGTGGGGGGGGGGGGGTTTCCTTTTATTTACCTGTTTTTCTCTAGAAAATAAAGTCCTGTGTTCACTAAGTCATATCTCTGTTGCCATGGAAATTGTGGAGATTTTACACCTTGGCATTTTGACTTCATTTCTGGATCATATAGGAAAAGGAGTTAGTATAGGACAAGTTGTGCTAAGAGGGTAACACAATGGTTTAAACAAAAACATCTTCATAATTAAACCAAGATGTCAAGGATATTCATGGCAAACACAGAAAAAAAGTGAGCTGATTTCAATGAAAATATGAAGCACTATAATATAAGAAGGTTTCTATTTCTGTCTTAGGCCTTGAAATTATTATAAATTGCACAAAAGAAACCCCCACTTTTCTCTGATTAAAATCTTAGTAATAATACCTAATCATATTCTATCGGGGGGGGGGGGGGGGGGGGTTTCCTCTTATTTACCTGATTTTCTCTAGAAAATAAAGTCCTGTGTTCACTAAGTCATATCTCTGTTGCCATGGAAATTGTGGAGATTTTACACCTTGGCATTTTGACTTCATTTCTGGATCATATAGGAAAAGGAGTTAGTATAGGACAAGTTGTGCTAAGAGGGTAACACAATGGTTTAAACAAAAACATCTTCATAATTAAACCAAGATGTCAAGGATATTCATGGCAAACACAGAAAAAAAGTGAGCTGATTTCAATGAAAATATGAAGCACTATAATATAAGAAGGTTTCTATTTCTGTCTTAGGCCTTGAAATTATTATAAATTGCACAAAAGAAACCCCCACTTTTCTCTGATTAAAATCTTAGTAATAATACCTAATCATATTCTATCATATTGACAGGCCATGGAAGAGTTACCAAAGCATGTTAAACCCATCTTTCAATGGATCACTACTCAGGCCAGTTTTAGCCCAACACAGCATTAACACTTAAATTGTTTTGCAAAGTGAAATTCTACTCTTAAGATCTACATTAGAAAACTAAGCAAAAGTTAAATTTGTGTTAAGCTTTGATATGTAATCAGCCATAATACAATCAAATAACATTGATTATCACAATAATATGCTGTTCTAATACTAAAACAACATTAAATATAAACACATTCAAAATCATCAACAGTTATTTAAATTAGCAAATATGGAAACAGTTGCCATTAAATCTTTTTTATTCCTTCATTTAAAATAGATGTTGGCAAATGAAGACAGCAAATTTCTCTTTAAAAAGAAGAATGCATATGTGCCATTGGCAGAGATCAAATTAAATTGTGATTGTAAGTAGGGAGAAGATAATTTCATCTGGATTAATCACTCATGCTATGAAGGTCTTCTGTACAATGGTTGGCTGAGTGGAAAGGACATTGAACAGACCCCAAAGAATTATTCTACTGAGTTCTGTTTCTCACATTGACTATCTGCTTGCTAGTGGCCATGTAGTTCAGTAGTGCTGTCCTGCTTTTCTCGAGAGCTGCCTCAATTTAAAAAGTATGGAAAATAAGAATCTTTTCTTACGTTCTTGAACCAAGTCCCACACGGGGCAGAGGGAGGGAAGCTGGGCAGGGATGGTCAAAATGTGATGCCTAACAAAGACACAGGGAATTGCAGATGAGATTGGAACTGAGGCTGTATTGTGAACCATGGTATATGTGGTATGGGGGTTTGTTACTCGAGAATTAATGGGAGTACTTATGCTGGGGCAGAGTTAGACTTTCTTTATTAGACTTTTGCATTTTTATCACTACTGTGAAGATGAGATAAATGGTGTTGCTCACTATATTGCATGGAAAGAGATTTCAGTTATGTTGAAGTCGTTGTCGGTCCACAGAGTTATTTTGATCTTTATAAAGGGAAAAAAATGAAGACTATAAGAAAATGTTTTAAATATAAAGGTGATCACAAGCTACAGCATCAAAGAAAGGAGTAAGACATCAGCTACATGGAAGTCAAGTTCCAGTTGTCCACTGACAAGGAAAAGGGTATAAAATCTGCTTATTTAGTGGAGGTCTACACCATATCCAAAAGAGGAAAGACCCTCCAGACACATTGCCTTACAACAACATTACAAAAAGAAATATGAATGCAATTTCATATTGCAATGGCTTGCAATATGAAATACATCAATCCACTTATTATAAAATTATGCAATGTCACTGACTGAATGTGCATGGCAATACTCCTAGTCTGTCCTGCTAGCCACCTCTGTGCAATTAGGTTGGATATGATCTATGAAGGTTATCTAGTTTAATAAGAGTAATAGTATCCAATTAGAAATAGCAATAGATTAATTTCTCAAACCAGTTTTTTTGAACAAATCCTAGAAGCAGAAGTTCCCCTAAAATCCTGGAAATTCTTTCCAGGAACACTAAGCACAAGAACATTTTCAGGAGTAGTCAGCATGGCTTTACCAATGGGAAGTCATACTTGACCAATCTGACAAACTAAGTGACTGCATTGGTGTATACAGAAAAGTGCTGGATTACTGAAGTGGCTTTTGACACGGTTTCACATACATCCTCGTAGACAAGCTGTTGATGCACAGGCTAGTTAAGCCAAGAGGAAGGTAGGATGAAAACTAATTGGATGTCTGAGCCCAGGGACTGGTGATCAGTTTCTCAATATCTAGATGAAGGTCAGTAACTAGTGGTGTGCCCCAGGATTCAATACTGGTTCACTCCTGTTTAATATCTTCACTAATGATCTGTATGATAGAACAAAACATATCCTGAATAAATGTACAGATTACACAAACTGGAAAGGAGTGTCTGATAACCCAGAAGTTTGTGCTTCCAACTACAGGGACCTTGGCAGGGAGAGAAATGGGCTGCCAGAAACGTAATGTGGTTTAATGAGAAGTGCAAAGTCCTGCACCAAGGGAAGAAAAAACTCAGTCACCAGGGTATGCTGGGGGCCACCCAGCCGGAAAGCAGGTGAAAACAATATGGAATTCCTGATAGACACCAAGGCAAACATGAGCAAGCAACGTGCCTTTAATGCACAGAAGGTCAATGGCTGGGCTACATTAAGCAGAGTATTGTCAGCAGATTGAAGAAGGTGATCTTTTTTCCTACTCAAAGTTGGAGAGGCCATATCTGGAGTACTGTGTCCTGTCCTCATCTTCTTGGTGCAAGAGAGAGATGAAGTTACTGGAAAAGAGTCCCAAAAAGGACACCAAGACAATTAACGGGCTAGAGAACCATCAATAGGAGGAAAGGCTGAGAGATCTAGGACTGTTCAGCTTCAGGAAGATCTTGCCATTGTGTATAAGTACTCAAAGAAATAGTGCAAAGAAGGAGCCAGGCTCTTTTAGTGGTGCGCCATGATCAGACCATGGCCACCGGGCATAAACTGAAACAAAGAGGTTCCCTCTGAACCTCAGGAGACACTTTTTAACTTCTAGGCTGGACAAGTACTCAGAGAGGTTGTGGAGTCTCCAGCCTTGGAGATAGTAAAAAATCATTTGAATTCAATGCTGAATAATATTCTGTAGGGAGGGGACTCTGTTAGAGCAGGGAGGTTGAATCAGATAACCTCCAGTGGTCCCTTCCAGCCTTACCCATTCTGTGATTCTGTGAAACCCAGATATTTCAGGCTCTCTTTATATGCCATATAGTTCATCTCCACAATTATCCTGGTGTCTTTTCTCTGGACTCGCTCCAGTGTGTCAATGTCCTTGTGCTGGGCTACCCAAATCTGGACAGATGACAGCACTTAGCAGAAGTAATAAATCAAGGTGAAGAATAATTTCTCTCAATATACACAGTATGTTCTTGCCAACAAAAATTGTGTTTGCCAAAGGTATCTTCCATGGAAATTTGATTGCTTGCTCCTTCATTCCTTATGTAATATATATATATATATATATATATATATATATATA